>NC_135973.1:8539899-8574899 GCF_053455715.1 Rhinoraja longicauda
GGAGAGGGCAGAGGGATGGGAGAGAGCGGGGAGAGGGGGAGGGAGAGGGCAGAGAGGGGAGAGGAGAGGGGAGAGAGTGGGGGGTGTGGGGGGAGAGGGGAGAGAGGGCGAAGGAGAGAGGAAAGGGGGAGGGGAGAGGGCAGAGAGAGGAGAGGAGAGGTGTGGTGTGGATGGGGGGGGGGGGGGGTGAGTTCACTCCCCCTACAGTTTATCAAGCGCCAGACTTCAAGTGCCGACACTGTTTAACATATCCCGCCAAAAATGTGTCCCGTTCATTGAGTTGAATAGTCAATAAATTATCGTCGCCAGAGCATTGTGTGAATGCTTATCAGGCATTCTATTGCTGTCTTGTGTGGGAGACATTACCAGATAAAGCGAACAAAGGTTATAACTTGTCTGATCGGGATTACAATGCACAGAATAATTATTTGTCCCTTTAGCCCATCTTTGGCAGAAGCTGCGAGGTCCGTACAGCACACGGCGCTCCAGGTCAATTGCCCCCATTCATTGTCAACGGGATGACATAAACCGGTTACAATGAGTCTTCGTGGAGTTCCACTGGGTGACAAACTACATCAATTCTCATTTGAGCGTCGTATGATATGTAACGTAGGAAAATGACTGCAGATGCTGGTACAAATCGAAGGTATTCATCCACAAAATGCTGGAGTAACTCAGCGGGTCAGGCAGTGTCTCAGGGGAGAAGGAATGGGCGACGTTCGGGTCAGTCTGAAGAAGGGTCTCGACCCTTCTCTCCTGAGATGCTGCCTGAACTGCTGAGTTACTCCAGCATTTTGTGAATAAATATGATACGTAACGTGTCATTCGCCGTAACCGCTGGCCAAGCAAAGATCACATCCACTAAAGACTGACATAAAGTGCTGGAGGAACTCAGCGGGACAGGCAGCATCTCTGGAGGAAGGAATGGTGACGTTTCCCATTCCTTCTCCCCAGAGATGCTGCCTGTCCGGCCGAGTAAACTTCAGCACTTTGAACCCCTGCATTCATTTTCATATTCATTTTCATATTATTTTATTTATTTATTTATTTATTCTTCTTTCTTTCTTCTTTCTCTCTTTCTCTCTTTCTCTCTTCTTCTCTCTCATTCTCTTCTTTCTCATTCTTCTCTTCTTTCTCTTCTTTCTCATCTTTCTCTCTTTCTCTCATTCTCTCTTTCTACTCTTTCTCTCTCTTCTTCTCTCTCTTCCTCTCTTTCTCCTCTTTCTCTCTTTCTCTCTTTCTCTCTCTCTCTCTCTCTCTCTCTCTCTCTCTCTTCTCTCTCTCTCTCTCTCTCTCTCTCTTCTCTCTCTCTCTCTCTCTCTCTTCTCTCTCTCTCTTCTCTCCTCTCTCTCTCTCTCTCTCTCTCTCTCCTCTCTCTCTCTCTCTCTCTCTCTCTCTCTCTCTCTCCCCCCCCTCCCCACCCAAGTCGCACCAGCTTCTCGTTGTCACCCAGCAAAACGGCTGACGATGGCTTGTTCCCTTTATCATCGTTACTTTTTTTGCACATCTTTCATTCATTGTTCTATATCTCTCTACATCATCGTCTATATCTCTCGTTTCTCTTTCCCCTGACTTTCAGAAGGGTCACGACCACAAAACGTCATCTATTCCTTCTCTCCAGAGACGCTGTCTGTCCCGCTGAGTTCCTCCAGCACTTTGTGTCTATCTTCGGTTTAAACCAGCATCTGCAGTTCCTCCCTTCGCATAAGTTAACGTTGCATCTTAACGTATTGATATAATCGGCTTTCATTTCACCTACTGATTATTTGTACTGAAAGTAGAACAGAAAGAGACACTAAGGTTTGGCAGCAACATTCTGGTCTCTCCTTCCCTAACAGGCTAAAGGCAAATGACCCTATAATCTACAGGCCACTTTATAATTGACCTGGATTTACAAGGGATGCAGTATAAACTCTAACAGAGTGGAACGCAGCATTTCAAAAGTGCCAGGCAGTTTGATGGGCCTCCCGGGACTTATTAAACTTGCCTTTGAATGTTTTTTATTGTTCGGAGATAGCAGATGTTTCGGCCCTGCTACTAACATTAAAGAAGCTAACTATCCCGTGCTTGGTTACCAAGGAGACTGAGAGCGAGAGGGAAGACGAGGAAGGCGCATTCTGTAGTTGGAAATGACAAAACGGTTGAAGACATAGTCAGAATGAGTCATAGAATGATACAGCGTGGAAACATGCACTTCGGCCCAACTTGCCCAACATGTCCCAGGTAACACTAGTCGCACCTGCCTGCGTTTGGTCCATATCCCAACAAACCTGTCCTATCCATGTACCTGTCTAACTGTTTCTTAAATGTTGGGATAGTCCCAGCCTCAAAGGCCTCCTCTGGCAGTTCGTTCCATGCACCCACCACCCTTTGTGTGAAAATGTAACACCTCAGGTACCTATTTTGGATGATCAGCCATGATCACAATGAATGGCGGTGCTGGCTCGAAGGGCCAAACGGCCTCCTCCTGCACCTATTTTCTCTGTTTCCATTAAATCTTTCTCCCCTCACATTAAATCTATGTCGTGGTTACTCATTCCCCTACTCTGGGCAAGATACTGTGCCCTCTCATAATGTTATACACAAAGGTCTGAATTAGGTAGTCCGAGTCTCGACCCGAAACATCCCCTATTCCTTTTCTCCAGAGATGCTGCCTGTCCCGCTGAGTTAACCAGCATTTTGTGTCCACCTTCGGTGTAAACCAGCATCTGCAGTTCCTTCATAAACACGTCCTGAGGCCACGTTCCCACGCCAACCAAGATGCCCCATCTACGCCATGCATGTACCCAAAATCCTTCCTTCCCAGGAACCAAAGAAATGGATTAATGAATTAAAACACAGAGGTTATGAACATAGATCGAGATTTTAGTTAAGTGTAGTTATGGTCCCCAGTCTTTTCGTTTAGTTGGGTTTAGCGGTAGAGCGTAAAATAGGCTCTTCGGCCCACCACGTCCAGGCGGACCAGCAATCCTGTACACTAGAACTAGTCTGCACACCAGGGACAATTTACCATCTTTTATCAAATCCAATATTGCACTCACACAACTATTAAGTCTGTTATTTGTTTGTTACATATACAGTGCAGGAAAAATAACTGATGATTTCAAATTAAATTGTAATATACGCTGCAAGAAACATTGCTTGTTATATAATTTATTTTCCATCACTAATTTAAAATTATATTGATTTTTGTACAATAGTTTTCAAGAAGGCATCAAGAAAGCTATCCATTACATGGATAGTATTTATTCACACAGTGCTGGAGTAACTCAGCAGGTCAGGCAGCATCTCAGGAGAGAAGGAATGGGTGACGTTTCGGGTCGAGACCCTTCTTCAGACCAGTTCATTGGATATATTTAAGAGGGAGTTAGATGTGGCCCCTTGTGGCTAAAGGGATCGGGGGTATGGAGAGAAGGCAGGTACGGGATACTGAGTTGGATGATCAGCCATGATCATATTGAATGGCGGTGCAGGCTCGAAGGGCCGAATGGTCTACTCCTGCACCTATTTTCTATGTTTCTATGTTTCTATGTTTCAAGATGGACACCAACATGCGTAAATCAAGCTGAGCTATATGAACAACGCTAAGGGGGGTTTATCTCTGGCCTTTGTTCCAACCAACTACCTATATTTTAAAAACCTTGCCTGCGTCTACCTATTACCACACTGTACCACTCTATGACTACGTGACTCTATTTAATTGCCAGTTTAGAAAATTGTCGATTGTTTGAGTTCCATTGACTTTATAAAGTACTCCATGCCAAAACAGGTGTCTTTAAATACATAAGGCACTGGCATTGTTAATTCAACATGTTTTGCCCCATTAAATGTAAAAGCCCGCATTCACCCATTCCACGTGGTCCTTTCAAGAGATGTCATGGCCAACACTTTATCATTTCCTGGCCGGTTCCTCCCACCATTTGCCATTATAGAAGCTCTTTAGTTTTGAGTAATGACAATGCTCTCAAACAAGCTTAACCCCTTTATTTCAAAGCTTCGTTGACCTCGCTTTCCTTACCTGTACGTACCCTCATGGTTTAACGGAATAGGTGACGTTTCGGGTCGAGACCCTTCTCTCCAGAGATGCTGTTCGGACCCGCTGAGTTACTCCAGCATTTTGTGTCTATCTTCGGTATCTGCAGTCCCTTCCTGCACATTCACGGTTTAATCTTTATTAATCCTTCTGATGCATTCTTCGTAAATGTTAATAGGTACCACAATCTTTTTTGACAGAGTAGTAGAATTATGACTATAGCATTGGCAATAGATTTGTAGTTTAGTTTAGAGATTTAGTTTAGAGATACAACACGGAAACAGGCCCTTCAGCCCATCGAGTCCGCACCGACCAGCGACCCCCGCACATCAACACTATCAAACACAGAAAAATAGGTACAGGAGTAGGCCATCCGGCCCCTTCGAGCCAGCACTGCCATTCAATATGAGAATGGTTGATCATCTACAATCAGTACCCCGTTTCTGCTCTTTCCCCATACCTCTTTATTCCTTTAATCCTAAGGGCTAAATCTAATTCTCTCATGAAAACATCCAGTGAATTGCCCTCCACTGCCTTCTGTAGCAGGGAATTCCACAGTTTCACAACTCTGTGGAGTAAGAAGTTTTTCCTCATTTCAGTCCTAAATGGCCTACCCCTTATTCTTAAACTGTGACCACTGGTTCTGGACTCCCCCAACATCGGGAACATTTTTCCTGCATCTAGCCTGTCCAATCCTTTAAGAATGTTATATGTTTCTGTAAGACCCCCACTCATCCTTCTAAATTCCAGTGAATACAAGCTTAGTCGACCCATTCTTTCATCATATGTCAGTCCCGCCATCCCGGCAATTAACCTGGTGAACATACGCTGCACTCCCTCAATAGCAATAATGTCCTTCCTCAAATTAGGAGACCAAAATTGCCCACCTCTCTTCTCGTTCGACTTAATTTCTCTTCAACATTTGTACAACAAAATCAGAAAATTTGAAAGAATAAACGCAACTAATGATTTTCCCCAATTATGCTGATTTCACATCTTATTTGATTAAGGAAGTTTAAATATATAAATATATATATATATATATATAATATACACACACACACACACACACACACACACACACACACACACACACATATATATATATATATATGAATTGTCTTAAAAGCCATTCTAGGTCGGGAGAGAGAATACCGCCACAGGACATCATAATTGAACCAGAGAGGATTTCATGGGTGTTTTTTATTACATTCCCGCTCACACCATCACTGCCAGATTTGATTTGCCCGTTTATAACTATCTCGACAGCGATTGGCACCATTGTTGTGCAGTTATGATAAGGTCAAAAATCAGCGACCTCCGACTGTAGGAGGGGAGGATAAATCCTAGTCGCTTTGTACTCGAACAGAAATATCAGAGCTCGTTGTAAAGAAATGGGAAGAAGCCGAGACTGGGGGGGGGGGGGGGGCTTTTATTCCTTCAAGCAAAACCATCCGGAAGCTTTGCGAATTCTTTCAAAATGACAGTGGGTGAGATTTATTGAAAGGAGATAAACTATTTTAAGCGGTCCATTTGACATACGTCAGACCCAAACATAGAACATACAACAAGTGAAGCATGGGATGGAACTGCAGGTGCAGGTTTATACCCAAGATAGGCACAAAACGCCGGAGTAACTCAGTGGGTCAGGCAGGATCTCTGGAGTAACTTCGCGTCTGAAGAAGGGTTCCAACCCTATTCCTTTTCTCCAGAGATGCTGCCTGTCCCGCTGAGTTACTCCAGCTTTTTGGCCAACCTGCCCACGCCGACCAACATGCCCCATCTACACTAGTCCCATCTGCCTGCTTTTGGCCCAAATCCCTTTCACAACCCCACGTACCAGTCTTAAACGTTGTGAAAATATCTGCCTCACCTATCTCTTCCGGCAGCTTGTTCCATATACCCACCACCCTTAGTGTAAAAAAGTAACCCCCTAGGTTACTAGGTTATTGCCCCCACCCCCACCGTAAACCTATCTCCTCTGGTTCTCGTTCCCCCTACTCTGGGCACAAGTCTCTGTGCGTTTACCCGACATATTCCATTATTCGTGAATCCATCATCTGATTTGTAGAAACAAGGAAGTGCAGATGCTGGTTTACAAAAACAAGACACAAAAGGCCGGAGTAACTCAGCGGGCCAGGCAGCATCTCTGGAGGAAAAGGATGGGTGATGTTTCGGATCGGAACAGTTCTTCGGTCTAGAGTTCCAACCCGAAACGTCACCCATTCCTTCTCTCCAGAGATGCTGCCCGACCCGCTGAGTTACTCCAGCATTTTGTGTCTATCTTCGGTTTAAACCAGCATCTGCAGTTCCTTCCCTCGGCATGGTTTCAATATGCTTTCAGGTCCAGGACCAAAGCTTTGAAGTTATTAATGATTATTATGCGACTGTTTGTCGAGTAAACAGGAATCGGAGGCGCTGTAGATCTCCCGCGGGTTTCTGTATTGCTTTTGTGACCACGGGCGGCACATTTACACTTTACCACCCTTCAGCAAAGCTGTACCTTTGATTCGAATAGCTTCCTAACAGCCCCGTTTTATTGCCTGCGCTGAGTATTTTCTTGTTTGGTTAGTGTCTCAGGGTGTGATATTTTTCGCCAAGATTAATGACGGGTTAACTAACCCAAGAGGGCTGTTGCTTTCACCACTTTCACTTGCGTTGAAACTTGCTTAGTTTCCCGCTCGGCCTATTATTGCTTTTCCATCTTTCCAAGCCAGACTTCGTGGTATTGTTTGAACTTAAACCACTCACATCTCATTGCAGGAATCAAATCCTTAAGTCTTCATCAGTGGCACGAAACTACCTACAAAGTACAACCCATTCCTTCTCTCCCGAGATGCTGCCTGTCCTGCTGAGTTACTCCAGCATTTTGTGAATAAATACCTTCGATTTGTACCAGCATCTGCAGTTATCTTCTTATACTACAAAGTACAACATACTGTTCTCGGTCTGAAGAAAAACTCTCGAGCCAAAACGTCACCCATTCCTTCTCTCCACTGAGTTACTCCAGCTTTTTGTGTCTATCTTCGGTTTAAACCAGCATCTGCAGTTCCTACCTGCACATGATTACAATCAATCCATTAACAGTGTATAGATACATGATAAGGGAATTACTTTTAGTGCATGGTAAAGCCAGCAGAGTGGCCAGGCAGGGCGCGACCCGCCCTTGATTGCGTTGCTGGCCTTGCAAGGTTATCCACTTTGGTGGTAAGAATAGGAAGGCAGATTATTATCTGAATGGTGTCAAGTTAGGAAAAGGTGGCGTGCAACGAGATCTGGGTGTCCTAGTGCATCAGTCATTGAAAGGAAGCATGCAGGTACAGCAGGCAGTGAAGAAAGCCAATGGGATGTTGGCCTTCATAACAAGAGGAGTTGAGTATAGGAGCAAAGAGGTCCTTCTGCAGTTGTACAGTTCTGCAGTGAAACCGCACCTGGAGTACTGTGTGCAGTTTTGGTCTTCAAATTTGAGGAAGGATATTCTTGCTATTGAGGGCGTGCAGCGTAGGTTTACTAGGTTAATTCCCGGAATGGCGGGACTGTCGTATGTTGAAAGACTGGAGCGAATCGGCTTGTATACACTGGAATTTAGAAGGATGAGAGGGGATCTTATCGAAACGTATAAGATTATTAAGGGATTGGACACGTTAGCGGCAGGAAACATGTTCCCAATGTTGGGGGAGTCCAGAACAAGGGGCCACAGTTTAAGAATAAGGGGTAGGCCATTTAGAACTGAGATGAGGAAAAACTTTTTCAGTCAGAGAGTTGTGAATCTGTGGAATTCTCTGCCTCAGAAGGCAGTGGAGGCCAATTCTCTGAATGCATTCAAGAGAGAGCTAGATGGAGCTCTTAAGGATAGCGGAGTCAGGGGGTAAGGGGAGAAGGCAGGAACGGGGTACTGATTGAGAATGATCAGCCATGATCACATTGAATGGCGGTGCTGGCTCGAAGGGCCGAATGGCCTCCTCCTGCACCTATTGTCTATTGTCTATTGAACAAGGTTGCTGTAAGTCAGCAACTTTACCGTTGATCCACCGTGGCCCTTCTGTTTCATTTTTAAAAAAACACCCTCAAAGTGCCAGCAGCCTCAGAAATGAATGAACGTGACTGACTTAGATGGAACTCATGGATGGATTCCACATGGTCAAATAAGCTAATTCCACTGATGAAGTGGCATTCAAAATTCAAAAGATTTTCCATTTCCACAGTAACACTTTGTCTCTAGCTTCACTTAATTATATCAGCAAACATATCATAACTTACTAAATATACCCTGAGGTCTGAAGTATCAGTCTGAAGAAAGTTCTCGACCCGAAACGTCACCCATTCCTTCTCTCCTGAGATGCTGCCTGACCCGCTGAGTTACTCCAGCGTTTTGTGGTACCTTCGATTTGTACCAGCATCTGCAGTTATTTTCCTACCCGAGTATTCCCCGACAGTCCTTTCAGGCTAGGCAGAGGTTCACTTGCACCTCCTCCATTCCAGAGATGCTGCCTGTCCCGCTGAGTTATTCCACCTTTTTGTGTCTATCTTCATAAAAAACTGAGACCGCAAACTATATTTTGATATTTGTTCTCCACGGAATAGCACTGTGCAAGTGGCTGGGATTGAATGTATGCACATAATTTTTTTCACTAAGTATTGTCCACCCACTTTATTTGTTGGTGAAGTAGGTCCATTTTTATTTACGTGACGTGCAGTCACTGAGACCCTGTTTAAATGGACCCTCTTTGCTGATTACACGGACTCAGTTTGTTTTAGTTTGGAGGCACAGCGCGGAAACAGGCCCTTCGGCCCACCTGGGGCCAGCGATCCCCGCACACTAACACCATCCTACACCCACTAGGGACAATTTACAATTTTACCAAGCCAATTAACCGACAAACCTGTACGTCTTTGGAGTGTGGGTGGGGAAACCGGAGCACCCGGAGAAAACCCACGCAGTTCATGGGGGAGAACGTACAAACTCCACACAGACAGCACCCGGAGTCAGGATCGAACCCGGGTCTCTGGCGCTGCGCCACTGCGCCGCCCTTTAGCACTTAGCTCCAGCACTTTGTGTCTGTCTTCGATAAGGTATGAACACTGTACAAAATACCTTTGGGCGAGTGTTATCTTTTCACTGTAGGTCGGCAATCGCGACAATGAACTAAGCTAAACTTTGAGTGTCCCTCACGTTGTAAGGAATCTTGTTGGCAGCGAGGCAACACCACTGTCCTGATTATTGTTCTTTGGCCGCCGGGGTGCTCATGGTAAACGACAGTTCCCGCTATGCTTGGCTGCCGTGATTTAGTGTGACAGGCGAAGAAAAGATACTTGCTTTCCCTGCAATTACCCCACCACAAGTCGTTCTGTTTCTTGTGCTAATGACCAGAATGCCCCGCTGAGCAAGTGCTGAACTTTGATCTTTCTGTCTGACTTGTAGATGGTTCTAATCACTCAACTTTACCCCCTGTTCGATCCTCCTCTGTTTGTGTACGCGCCAACAACACCCCCACGGTGGATGCGCTAACTTTAAAGGTTGTACTGAAGGTTGTACTGAAACAATTAGTAACAGTTAGACTGAAATTTCGCATCTGCAGTTCCTTCCTAACACAACTGCTAGTTTAGTTTAGAGATACAGCGCGGAAACAGGCCCTTCGGCCGACCGAGTCCGCACCGTCCAGCGATCACCGCACATTAACACTATCCTAAACACACCAGGGACAATTTACACACCCACCAAGCCAATTAACCTACATACCTCTACGTCTTTAGAGTGTGGGAGGAAACCCAGGTCTCTGGCGCTGTAAGCGCTGTAATAGATAATAGATAACAGATTATAGACAATAGGTGCAGGAGGAGGCCATTCGGCCCTTCGAGCCAGCACCGCCATTCAATGTGATCATGGCTGATCATTCTCAATCAGTACCCCGTTCCTGCCTTCTCCCCATACCCCCTGACTCCACTATCATTAAGAGCTCTATCTAGCTCTCTCTTGAATGCATTCAGAGAATTGGCCTCCACTGCCTTCTGAGGCAGAGAATTCCACAGATTCACAACTCTCTGACTGAAAAAAGTTTTTCCTCATCTCAGTTCTAAATGGCCCACCCCTTATTCTTAAATTGTGGCCCCTTGTTCTGGACTCCCCCAACATTGGGAACATGTTTCCTGCCTCTAACGTGTCCAACCCCTTAATAATCTTATACGTTTCGATAAGATCTCCTCTCATCCTTCTAAATTCCAGTGTATACAAGCCTAGTCGCTCCAGTCTTTCAACGTATGATAGTCATAAGGCAGCAACTCTACCGCTGCGCCACCGTGCCACACTAATGATTGGTTTAATCTGAAGGCAAGAGTCATATGTTGCAATAAAATTTCATTTTAATGTTCACAATGTTTCTCGTAACATGCAAGGTGCAACGAAGAATCCTTGGTTTAATCTCAAATTTGATTTGCTCGTTACTGGATTAAACTGCAGTGTGGGCATTTGGTGGAAAATTAATTGAAGTTCGTTCCTTTTCCAAAGAGAAAAGATGTCTAGCCTAAACCGATAGGGATGTCCTTTGTTACAGAATACACTGTCAGCATCAAAATGAAACTCTGATAAATCGCAAATAAATTCTGCCCTGCAATTAAACCGATGACGAGCAGTTGTCTCATTTGGTTCAGTATAATTCAGTTTAGTTTTTAGTTTAGTCTAGAGATACAGTGCGGAAACATGCACTGTTTCTATCGAGCACTAGCACCATCCTACACACTAGCACTATCCTACACACAAGCACTATCCTACACACTAGCACTGTCCTACACACTAGCACCATCCTACACACTACCACTGTCCTTCACACTAGCACTGTCCTACACACTAGAACTATCCTACACACTAGCACTATCCTACACACTAGCACTATCCTACACACTAGCACCATCCTACACACTAGCACTATCCTACACACTAGCACTATCCTACACACTAGCACCATCCTACACACTAGCACTATCCTACACACTAGCACCATCCTACACACTAGCACTATCCTACACACAAGCACTATCCTACACACTAGCACTGTCCTACTCTAGCACCATCCTACACACTAGCACTGTCCTACACACTAGCACCATCCTACACACTAGCACTGTCCTACACACTAGCACTGTCCTACACACTAGAACTATCCTACACACTAGCACTATCCTACACACTAGCACTATCCTACACACTAGCACCATCCTACACACTAGCACTATCCTACACACTAGCACTATCCTACACACTAGCACCATCCTACACACTAGCACTATCCTACACACTAGCACTATCCTACACACTAGCACTATCCTACACACTAGCACTGTCCTACACACTAGCACTATCCTACACACTAGCACTATCCTACACACTAGCACTGTCCTACACACTAGAACTATCCTACACACTAGCACTATCCTACACACTAGCACTATCCTACACACTAGCACCATCCTACACACTAGCACTATCCTACACACTAGCACTATCCTACACACTAGCACCATCCTACACACTAGCACTATCCTACACACTAGCACTATCCTACACACTAGCACTATCCTACACACTAGCACTGTCCTACACACTAGCACTGTCCTACACACTAGCACTATCGTACACACTAGCACTGTCCTACACACTAGCACTGTCCTACACTAGCACTATCCTACACACTAGCACTATCCTACACACTAGCACTATCCTACACACTAGCACTATCCTACACACTAGCACTATCCTACACACTAGCACTGTCCTACACTAGCACTATCCTGCACATTAGCACCATCCTACACACTAGCACTATCCTACACACTAGCACCATCCTACACACTAGCACTATCCTACACACTAGCACTATCCTACACATTAGCACTGTCCTACACTAGCACTATCCTACACATTAGCACCATCCTACACACTAGCACTATCCTACACACTAGCACTATCCTACACACTAGGAACAATTTACATTTTTTTAATCAAAGCCGATTTACCTACAGACTTGTATGTCTTTGGAGTGTGGGAGGAAGCCCGGGGCACCTGGAGAAAACCCACGCAGGTCACGGAGGGAACGTGCAAGCTCTGTGCAGCCAGCACTCGTGGTCGGGATCGAACCGGGGTCTCTGGCGCTGTAAAGCAGCAACTCTACTGCTGTGTCATTGTGCCGCCCTATAATTGTTATGACGTTTCAAGCGTACAACCTTTACGACTTTAAAGTCAAGACATCAGGTGTGAAGGTATTGTTGGCCAACATACAGTTAAGGATCCAAACGCGGTAAAGTTGAATAAGTACAATTTTAGGTCTAGGGTTCCATGCAAAAGTATCAATTAAAAGCCTGAGAAATAAAGAAGTTATTGTCTTTCATAGAGTTTTGGGATATGAAAATGACAATCAAATGACAACCATTTATGAATGGTTCATGGAACCCCCATCTCCGCGGGAAGATGGTAACATGGACCATTGCCAATCGCATTCTTGAGACTCCTAGGATTTTGACCTGATGTTAATGAAAAGGCATTCACTGGCCGTGGTCTGGAAGCTCGCTGGTCAATGTTCAAAGGTGAAGCTGGGTGGGCGAGGAGACCACCTCTGGAATATTGTGCGGGTCAGCTCACCCAAGAAAGGATAGCCCTGCAAATGTAACAACGGTCTTGGGACGGCGTGGACGCAAGGAACGGCAGATGCTGGTTTACACAAAAAAAAGTGCTGGAGTAACTCAGCGGGTCAGGCAGCATCTCTGGAGAACATGGACAGGTGACATTTCAGGTTGGGATCTAACGGTCTGAAGATGGGTCCCGACCCGAAACCTCACCTATCCATGGTCTCCAGAGATGCTGCCTGACCTGCTGAGTTACTCCAGCATTTTGCAACCTTTGCTGTGTGGAACCTGGCCTAGTCTGGCCATCTGCCTCCGTTTTTTCTAGATAATGATATTTAGTTTAGTTTAAGAACTGCAGATGCTGGTACAAATCGAAGGTATTTATTCACAAAATGACTCAGCAGGTCAGGCAGCATCTCAGGAGAGAAGGGATGGGTCGAGACCCTTCTTCAGACTGATGTCAGGGGGGCGGGACAAAGGAAGGATATAGGTGGAGACAGGAAGATAGAGGGAGATCTGGGAAGGAGGATGGAAAGAGAGGGACAGAGGAACTATCTAAAGTTGGAGAAGTCAATGTTCATACCGCTGGGCTGCAAGCTACCCATGTTTAGTTTAGTTTAGTTTAGAGATACAGCGCGGAAACAGGTCCTTGGCCCACCGAGTCCGCACCGACCATTGATCCTCGCACATTAACACTACCCTACATACACACACCAGGGACATTTTTTACTCTTTTTCCTAGCCAATTAGCCTACAAACCTGACTGTCTTTGGAGTGTGGGAGGAAACCGAAGATCTCTGAGAAAACCCGCGCGGTCACGGGGAGAACGTACAAACTCCGTACAGGCAGCACCCGTGGTCAGGATCGAACCCGGGTCCCTGGCGCTGCAAGGCAGCAACTCTACCGCTGCGCCGCCGTGCCGCCCTCAATATTGATGAGTTACTTTGGACAGAGGTGTTGGGAGCAGGGGTATATTTGCTGCAAACTGCAGATGCAACACTTGGCCAGCTAGTGTTGATGGATGTAGAGGACCACTGGGTAGCCGCAGCACTGAATGTGTGCGGAGGTCACTGAATATGTGCGGAGTTTGTGCGTTCTCCCCGTGACCCGCGTGGGTTTTCTCCGGGCGCTCCGGCACAGTGGCTGAGAGTGCGCATCTAACGAGAGAGATGTACACCTGACCAGGAGAAGAGGGCGTGCATGTATGTATGAGCGCACATATTCAGGCAGAGATTTCCGAGTCAGTCTGGGACCAGCTCACAGAGAGATTTGGAAGCAACGCTGAGACCATTGGTGCATTTCACTCGCACCGTTCCCATCGTTTATGACCGGCATGCTGTTCATATTGCGATTTATAAAGTGGCGGATCATAGCGTCTGCTTTGATCCCCACAGAGTCTGTTGGTTGATGCAATATGGACAGGAGCCAGAGCAAGCTCCCGTTCAGCTCCTGGCCCGACCTAGTGAAGTGGCAATTATTTTTTTTATTTTTTTTTTGTCTCGAAAAATAAACTTCATTCAGAATAAAAAGTATATGTACAAAGCGAAAACGGTGCAAAAAACTCTTTCAGGCACTCGCACTGTCGCTCATTAGTGTCAAATACAGTACTGATAAGAGATTTTTTTATTTTTTTAAAGACTTTATTCAAAATAAAAAATATATCTACAAAATAAAAACACTTTAGACATTCTCAACATCTTTGTTATACTCAGTTCTGATAAGAACAGATCTTCTTTTTTTTCCAGAAGTAGACTTTGTTCAGAATAAAAATATGTACAAAACATAATCTGTGCTTTACAGACATTCTCAGTGTGAAGGGTCTCGACCCGAAACGTTACCCATTTCTCCTCTCCCGAAATGTTGCCTGACCCGCTGAGTTACTCCAGCATTTTGTGTCTACATTCATTAGTGTCATACTCAGTAGTGTTCGCACCTATTTTTAAACACCTTGCTGCCTATGTGGGCCACTGGGGTGATATCCCTCCCCTTGTTTGTTTATTACTGACAGAATAATGAAAGGCATAGATAGAGTAGATGTGTGAAAGGATGTTTCCACTGGTGGGAGAGTCTAAGACCAGGGGTCGTAGCTTCAGAATTAACGGTTGCTCTTTTTTAGAAAGGAGGTGAGGAGGAACTTCTTTAGTCAGGGAGTAGTTAATGCGTGGAAGAAAATAACTGCAGATGCTGGTACAAATCGAAAGTATTTATTCACAAGATGCTGGAGTAACTCAGCAGGTCAGACAGCATCTCAGGAGAGAAGGAATGGGCGAGGTTTCGGGTCGAGACCCTTCTTCAGACTGATGTCAGGGGGGTGGGACAAAGGAAGGATATAGGTGGAGACAGGAAGATAGAGGGAGATCTGGGAAGGGGGAGGGGAAGAGAGGGACAGAGGAACTATCTAAAGTTGGAGAAGTCGATGTTCATACCACTGGGCTGCAAGCTGCCCAGGCGAAATATGAGGTGCTGTTCCTCCAATTTCCGGTGGGCCTCACTGTGGCACTGGAGGAGGCCCATGACAGAAAGGTCAGACTGGGTGTGGGAGGGGGGGTTGAAGTGCTCGGCCACCCGGAGATCCCACTCCAAGTCTGACACTTCAACTCCCCCTCCCACTCCCACTCCCAGTCTGAAACCTGATCTCCCGGCGGCTGAGCATTTCAACTCCCCCTCCCACTCCCAGTCTGACCTTTCTGTCATGGGCCTCCTCCAGTGCCATAGTGAGGCCCACCGGAATTTGGAGGAACAGCACCTCATATTTCGCTTGGGCAGGTTGCAGCCCAGTGGTATGAACATTGACTTCTCCAACTTTAGATAGTTCCTCTGTCCCTCTCTTCCCCTCCCCCTTCCCAGTTCTCCCTCTATCTTCCTGTCTCCACCTATATCCTTCCTTTGTCCCGCCCCCCCTGACATCAGTCTGAAGAAGGGTTTCGACCCGAAACGTCACCCATTCCATCTCTCCTGAGATGCTGCCTGTCCCGCTAAGTTACTCCAGCATTTTGTGAGTTAATGTGTGGAACTCATTGCCCACAGAGGGCTGTGGAGGCCAAGTCAGTGGATAGTTTTAAGGCAGAGATAGACAAGTTCTTGATCAGAATGGGTGTCTAGGGTAATGGGGAGAAGGCAGGAAATTGGGATGAGGAGGCAGAGATTTGCCACGATTGAATAGCGGAGTAGACTCGATGGACCGAATGGCCTAATTCTACTCCTATAACTTGTGAACTTGCGAGGGCCATGGAGTAATCCAGCATGGAAACCGGCCCTTCAGCTCAACTTGCCCACGCCGACCAACATGCTGCATCTACACTCGTCCCATCTGCCTGCATTTGGCCCATAACCCTCTCAACCTGTTCTGTCCATGTACCTGTCTAAATGTTTCAATAGACAATAGACAATAGGTGCAGGAGGAGGCCATTCGGCCCTTCGAGCCAGCACCGCCATTCAATGTGATAATGGCTGATCATTCTCAATCAGTACCCCATTCCTGCCTTCTCCCCGTACCCCCTGACTCCGCTATCAAGAGCTCTATCTAGCTCTCTCTTAAATGCATTCAGAGAATTGGCCTCCACTGCCTTCTGAGGCAGAGAATTCCACAGATTCACAATTCTCTGACTGAAAATGTTTTTCCTCATCTCTGTTCTAAATGGCCTACCCCTTATTCTTAAACTGTGGCCCCTTGTTCTGGTCTCCCCCAACATTGGGAACGTTTCTTAAACATTCCAATAATATCTGCCTCAACTACCTCCTCCGGCAGCTCGTTCCATACATGCTGCCTGCAGAGTTTAATGCTCCGAGAGTCTATGTATATCAAAGCTGTGTTAGAATCTTTTCTGACTGTGCTTTTACTGTTATAGAACATATACTTAGAACATACACAAGAATGTATAATGTCATGTACTTTCCAATTGTAGACTGTCACATTGCACGCAAAACAGCATCTCGTTGAGAGACACAAGAAGCCGGAATAACTCAGCGGGTCAGGCAGCATCTCTGGAGAAATGGAATCGGAGATGTTTCAGGTCGAGACCCTCCTTCAGACTGAGTGTCAGGGGAAAGGAAAACGAGAGATACAGACGGTGATTAGAGAAAAAATGAATGAAAGATAAGCAAAAAGTAACAATGATCAGGGAAAGGTGGAGCCCACAGTGGTCCATTGTTGGCTGTGGGCTAGATGATAACAAGAGATACAGACAGTGAAACTCAACAGGACGAGAGTGAAACTAGCAGGGCAACTAGGGTGGGTGGGGGATGGATGGAGAGAGAGGGGATGCAAGAGTCCCTTGGAGTTAGAGAAGTCAATGTTCATACCGCTGGGGTGTAAGCTGCCCAAGTGAAATTTGAGGTGTTTTTTTCAATTTTTTTTAGATTTAGATTCTACAGCGCGGAAACAGGCCCCTTCGGCCCACCAAGTCCACGCCGCCCAGCGATCCCCGTACATTAACACTATCCTACACACACCAGGGACAATTTTTACATTTTACCCAGTCAATTAACCTACAAACCTGTACGTCTTTGGAGTGTGGGAGGAAACCGAAGATCTCGGAGAAAACCCACGCAGGTCACGGGGAGAACGTACAAACTCCGTACAGACGGCGCCCGTAGTCAGGATCGAACCTGAGTCTCCGGCGCTGCATTCGCTGTAAGGCAGCAACTCTACCGCTGCGCCACCGTGCCTCCAATTTGTGTTGGGCCCCACTTTGATAGAGTTCAAGGGATGCGTTCAGCATTTGACATCGAACTCGAGCACGGCCTTTCATCCTGTTCCTGACCCAAGAAGCTCAGACACGCTGTCGTTATTTCCAACAGCTCGAAGGACCAAAATTATCCAGCAACTAACTAGTGGTGCCCAGCAAATAACCCCAGTGATAGAGCTGAACATCGTGGAAACAGGCCCTTCGGCCATACCTGCCCTCGCCAACCAACATGCCCCATCTACGCATGTCCAACCTGGGCAAGTTGGGCGAAGGACCTGTTTCCACACGGTACCACACAGTTTCATATGAAGGAAGACTGGATAGACTAGGCTTATACTCGCTGGAATTTAGAAGACTGAGGGGGGATCTTATAGAAACATATAAAATTCTTAAGGGGTTGGAGAGGCTAGATGCGGGAAGATTGTTCCCGATGTTGGGGAAGTCCAGAACCAGGGGTCACAGCTTAAGGATAAGGGGGAAGTCTTTTAGGACTGAGATGAGAAAACATTTCTTCACACAGAGAGTGGTGAGTCTGTGGAATTCTCTGCCACAGAAGATAGTTGAGGCCGGTTCATTGGCTATATTTAAGAGGGAGTTAGATGTGGCCCTTGTGGCTAAAGGGATCAGGGGGTATGGAGAGAAGGCAGGTACAGGTTACTGAGCTGGATGATCAGCCATGATCATATTGAATGGCGGTGCAGGCTCGAAGGGCCGAATGGCCTACTCCTGCACCTATTTTCTATGTTTCTATGTTTCTATGATTCTACGAGTGAGTGGGCGATCAATGGTCGGTGTGGACAGCAGCGAGAAGAGCCTGTTTCCATGCTGCATCTTTCAGTCAATCAATATGGCAACAGAACTGATCTGAAATCTGAGTGGTGCATCTTCATAAGTAGCCCCTTAGACCGTCTGAGGGATCGTCACTTCACGATGAAGAAGACAACCAAGGTCAGTCATGGAAAGAGAATTAGGGAAACAGAATGAATCACAAGTTTCTTGTAGCAAATGAGCTCCTCATGGGAAAAGAACAGCTGGAAGATGTTGCTGCTGATGTGAATTCCAGATAATTGCAACTCGCACAGACTTCTGATTTGTTTTGTATAAATTGCAATTTGCACTGGGTAAATGGCATTATCCAATTTAAAAAGTCTGAATTAAAACTTAAAAAGGAACAAATGGCGCAAGCAAAATCACCTTTGGTGAAGGGTTTGTGCTCTGCTTGGATCTGTGACAGATCGTGCAAATCTACTGTGACCTGGACTTATTGACATGTAGCCGATCTTTGCTTGGGAATAGTGGCTTGTAACCATGTTATCTCACAAAGCCACTAATAAAGTAAAATGTTTACAAATCAACAGGCATTTGGGAGATTTTCCTTCTGGTGTGCAGCTGTTCCTGTGATGTTTATGATCTTGTGACTTGTTTGGTTTGAAAATAGTTTAATGGGGGCAATTTTAGCTTTTAGTTTTGGAGATACAGATACAGAAAGAGGCCCTTCTGCCCACCGACCAGCGATCCCCGCACATTAACACTATTCTACACACACATTAGGGGCAATTTGCACTCATACCAAGCCAATTAACCTACAAACCTGTACAGCTTTGGAGTTGCTTGGGAAGGAGGCTAATTTATAGGCTGTGGAGGAGGAGGAGACTTATAGGAGGTCGAGGGGCGGCACTGTGGCGCAGCGGTAGAGTTGTTGCCTCACAGCGCCGGAGACCCAGGTTCGATCCTGACTAGGGGTGCTGTCTGTACGGAGTTTGTATGTTTTCCCTGTGACCACATGGGTTTTCTCCGGGTGCTCTGGTTTCCTCTCATATTCCAAACACGTGAAGGGTTTTTAGGTGGATTTAATAGGCACTTGGACAGGTTCTTGGATAGGAAATGCTTCGTGGCAAATGGGTCAAATGCAGAAAAATGGGACTGGCTCAAGCAGGGACTTTGGTTGGCACCTTAATGGGCACGTGGAAGTGCAGGGAATAGAGGGATATGGAACACGTACAGGGTAGATGAGATCAGTTTAACGGCATCGTGTTCAGCATGGACATTGTGGGCCGAAGGGCCCGTTCCTGTGCTGTTCTCTTCTACAGTCTATGTTTACATATTGCAGAGTATTATCCACTTGGCTTGAGGCAGTAAGTAGCACCCTGGTGGTTAATTCTCCTCGCATTATTGAGGAAGAAAGTCATTTAAAATGCGCAGCGAACTCCAAAGTGACTCAAAGATATGGCTGGACAATAACTTTGATCCTTACTGAAGCTGAATTTCGTTTGCAAGTTTGTCTTTTACTTTTACCTAACTCTCTCTTTCCTCCCACCTCCCTTTCCCCCTCCTCTCTCTCTCTCTCTCTCTCTCTCTCTCTCTCTCTCTCTCTCTCTCTCTCTCTCTCTCTCTCTCTCTCTCTCTCTCTCTCTCTCTCTCTCTCACTCTCTCTCACACCCTCTCTCCCTCCCTCGCTCCCCCACTCTCTCTCTCTCTCTCTCTCTCTCTCTCTCTCTCTCTCCACTCTCTCTCTCACCCTCCCTCTCTCCCTCCCTCTCCTCTCTCTCTTTCTCTCTCTCCCCCTCCCTCTCTCCCCTCTCCCCTCTCTCTCTCTCTCTCCCCCTCTGATTTGAACTCTCGTCCCTTTTAATTTTATTATTGATCTTAATTTTATTGTACTTC
Organism: Rhinoraja longicauda; assembly: GCF_053455715.1. Lineage (NCBI taxonomy): Eukaryota > Metazoa > Chordata > Chondrichthyes > Rajiformes > Arhynchobatidae > Rhinoraja > Rhinoraja longicauda. The sequence goes on from NC_135973.1 coordinate 8,559,901, forward strand.
AAATAAAATCTCCAGCAGCCAATTACGATAACTCTGAAAGAAGTTGCTGAACTGAGGTGGAATTTATAACCTACAGTCTCCACAGCTCCATGTTAATTAGCTTCTGGGTGGGCCCCACTATTATAAAATCAAGCATGAAACCATACACTGTCAATTAGACAAGACCACCTCCTCAACTCAGGACTGTGCTTCTCATCCTGCACATTATCAGCCACAGATGTCCAGTGGAAAGCGAAACCATATAATATACATTCCGACAGGAAAAGATTTATCTTCTGAAAGGGCCTGATGAATTAAGTAAATTTATGATTCATCTCTACAATCCTTGGTAAAGCTCTAGGCCATCTTGAGGGGTATCCAACTACTATACAATTCATGGGCTTCGTGCTCTGGCCTAAGCAGAGCATCATTGCCCCCCACCCCCCCAGCGAAACCTCTCCGATCACTTGGATAAAGGACAATCACCCTTCCCTCTCTCTCGTAACAATATCTCCTCCTTACATAGACACAGAAAAAGCTGGAGTAACTCAACGGGTCAGAGGGTGGTGAATCTGTGGAATTCTTTGCCACAGAAGGTTGTGGAGGCCAAGTCCAGTGGATATTTTTAAGGCAGGGATAGATAGATTCTTGATTATAGACAATAGGCCATAGGTGCAGGAGGAGGCCATTCGGCCCTTCGAGCCAGCACCGCCATTCAATGTGATAATGGCTGATCATTCTCAATCTGTACCCCGTTCCTGCCTTCTCCCCATACCCCCTGACTCCGCTATCCTTAAGAGCTCTATCTAGCTCTCTCTTGAATGCATTCGGAGAATTGGCCTCCACTGCCTTCTGAGGCAGAGACTTCCACAGATTCACAACTCTCTGACTGAAAAAGTTTTTCCTCATCTCCGTTCTAAATGGCCTACTCCTTATTCTTAAACTGTGGCCCCTTGTTCTGGACTCCCCCAACACTGGGAACATTTTTCCTGCATTATTATGGGTGTCAGTGGTTGTGGGGAGAAGGCAGGAGAATGGGGTTAGGAGGGAGAGATAGATCAGCCATGATTGAATGGCAGAGTCGATTTGATGGCCTTATTTCTGCTACTGTGCCTTAGTTCTACTACTATTCCTTATGACCTTATGACCTTATGGCAGCATCTCTGGAGAAAAGGAACCGGTTCGACGTTTCGGGTCGAGACCCTTCTTCAGACTGGAGAGTCAGGGGCAAGGGAAACGAGGTACTTTCCCCTGCAACCGCAGGAGATGCAACACCTGCGCGTATACCTCCTCCCTCGACCCTGTCCAAGGACCCCGACAGCCCTTTCAGGTGGGACAGAGGTTCACTTGTACCTCCTCCAACCCCAACCTCTGTATCTGCTGTTCCAGGTGTGGACTCCGATATATTGGCGAGACCAAGCGTGGGTTCGGCGATCATCTCACTGAGCTCAGTGCGCCTGGACCTACCCGATGTCCCGGTTGCCAAACACTGTCATTCCTCAGAGAAATCAATATTCATACCACTGGGTTGTGATCTTCCCAAGCGAAATATGAGATGCTGTTCCTCCAAATTGTTGTTTGACTTCAATACAATACAATACAATATATCTTTATTGTCATTGTACCCAGGGGTACAACGAGATTGGGAATGCGCCACCCATGCGATGCAATAATTTAAGTAATTTAGACAACAGCAACCCAACGAAACAATTGTAACAGTTTTAGACAGGGTAAAGTGCAAGTTGATCTATGCGTTGTGACCATCTGGCTCAGCAGGACCGGTTCATAGCAGCTATGGCCCTGGGGGTGAAGCTGTTCCTGAGTCTGGAGGTGCGGGCGTAGAATGCCTTGTATCGTCTGCCCGATGGAAGGAGTTCGAACAGACTGTTGCAGGGGTGTGAGGAGTTTTTGTGGATGCTGGTGGCTTTTCTGAGGCATCGTGTGTTGTAGATGCCCTCCAAGTCTGGTAGCTGTGTTCCGATGGCCCTCTGAGCTCTATGGACTACCCGCTGAAGAGCTTTCCCACTCTCCCACTCTCTACGTTGAACGTGGTATCCATCAGATTGAACTAGCAGTAGCTTCCTATGTTGTTCATTAAGATCGAGCTGAACAAGCAGCTGTCATTTGGCTTTGCTCGACTATATTTGAAATTTGAAACATTTTGAACATTCTTTGCAAAAGAAAACATTTTTGGCGTGCCGAATATAATCAATTCCATATGAATGTATGCGACAAGAAGGCAGAAAGTAAACTTGTTTTGGCTATTTTATGACCTTGCAAGATTCAAAAGCATTTCACAGCCAATGAGTTACTTTTAAAATTTAATCACCATTGAAACTATTTTCCCCTGGTGTTTAAGTTCGCACTCTCAAAATGCTGCAAATGATCTCAAGACTGAAGTTAGTAACATTTTTATTTAGTTCTGGGTTTTGAGGCTATGAATTGACAGCTTGCAGAGAGAGCTAAATTACAGATCATCCATAATTATATTAGTCGGTGGAAAAGACTCATGTTACCTCACTACCGCTACGCCACATCACCACATATCTGGGTTCGATCCTGACCTCCGGCACTGTCTGTGTGGAGTTTGCACGTTCTCTCTGTGAGCGCGCTGGTTTTCTCCGGGTGCTCTGGTTTCCTCCCAAACTCGAAAGACACGCAGGTTTGTAGGTTAATTGGCCTCTGTAAATTGTCCCTCGTGTGTAGGACAGAACTAATGTACAGGGGAATTGATGGCTGGCACGGACTCAGTGGGCCGTAAGGCCTGTTTCCGCACTGTATCTCTAAACTAAGACTCCAGCAGCAACTGTACGACCAGCAAGCTCCCACAATCAGATTAATGAGTTGATAATCTGCAGTGGTAAAACTGGTTTAGTTTAGTTTAGATTAGAGATACAGCATGGAAACAGGCCCTTCGGCCCGCCGAGTCCGCTCTGACCAGCGATCCCCACACATTAACACTATCCAACACACACTAGGGACAATTTACATTAATACTAAGCCAATTAACTTGCAAACCTGTACGTCTTTGGAGTTTGGAAGGAAACTGAAGAGCTCGGAGAAAACCCACGCAGGTCACGGGAAGAATGTACAAACTCCGTACGGACAGCGCCCGTAGTCAGGATCGAACCCGGGTCTCTGGCGCTGTAAGGCAGTAACTCTACCGCTATGCCACCATGCCGTTGTGGAATAAAAGCCAGCAGAATAAAAGAAGATCCTACCATAAACTAGGGTACTGTCCGAATCTCCACTACTAATTGTGGACATTGGACTTTGTCTTTGGAACTGGTGTGCTACACTGAGGAGAACTATATTCTGCACTCTGTATCTTCAATGATACTTTATTGTCACATGTACCAAGGTACATCGAAATGCTTTGTTTTGCATCCAACCCAATAAAACCATACAGCAGACCTCACTTCGGCTGTGTACAAGTTTCTGGCGCTGACAAAGTTACAACAGTTCACCAAACAGTCTCACCTTCTGCCTGCCGCTGCTACATTTAAGAAACATTTGGACAGGTACATGAATTGGACAGGTGCAGAGAGCTACAGGTCAAACGCAAGCAGGTGAGACCAGTGCAGGTGGGACATGTTGGTTGGGCTCAAGGGGCTGTTCCCACGCTGTATGACTTTATGACTCAAAAGGTCATAGGGAATAGGAGTCGAATTAGGCCATTCGACCCGTCAAGTCTACTCCGCCATTCAATCATGGCTGATCTATCTCTCTCTCCACTCTCGCTGTGACCCCATGATTCACAGCTGAACAATCTGCCAGCATCGTCTAATTTAACTCGCTCCTAATCTTCTGGTCAATTCGACATCATTGTTGCGAAGATTTGTGGGCAGATTTTGGAACTGCGCCCAAATTTCAATCCGTTCTTTTGTAGAGAGGAAAAAATAAATGTAATAACTTGTCACTCATAAAAAATATTCTTGCCAATAAGTTACATGGAATTTATAGCTTGGAATCAGATTGCATGTTGCATACTATATTAATTATGCTTCACTCACTTGTTCTCTCAGGGGCTAGTGACTGTAAAATTTCTACCCTCGGAAGCTGGGGAGTGGAGACATTGAACACATGCAAGTGTGTAGGAAGGAACTGTAGATGCTGGTTTACACCGAAGATAGACACAAAATGCTGGAGTAACTCAGCGGGTCAGGCAGCATCCCTGGGTAGAAGGAATGGGTGACGTTTCGGGTCGAGACCAGTCTTCTTCAGACTGAGAGTCAGGGGAGACGGAGACACAGAGATATGGAAGGGTATGGTGTGAAAACTAAGGAAGATACAAACAATCTCCCAGATGTTCTAGTGGCCAGAGATTCTAGCGAGACGGAGGAACTGAAGGAAATTCACATTAGGCAGGAAATGGTGGTGGGTAGACTGAATGGTGATGGGACTGAAGGCTGATAAATCCCCAGGGCCTGATGGTCTGCATCCCAGGGTACTTAAGGAGGAGGCTCTAGAAATCGTGGACGCATTGGTGATCATTTTCCAATGTTCTATACATTCCGGATCAGTTCCTGTGGATTGGAGGGTAGCTAATGTTATCCCACTTTTTAAGAAAGGAGGGAGAGAGAAAACGGGAAATTATAGACCAGTTAGTCTGACATCAGTGGTGGGGAAGATGCTGGAGTCAATTATAAAAGACGAAATTGCCGAGCATTTGGATAGCAGTAACAGGATCGTTCCGAGTCAGCATGGATTTACGAAGGAGAAATCATGCTTGACTAATCTTCTGGAATTTTTTGAGGATGTAACTAGGAAAATTGATAGGAGAGAGCCGGTGGATGTAGTGTACCTTGTCTTTCAGAAAGCCTTCGACAAGGTCCCACATAGGAGATTAGTAGGAAAAATTAGAGCACATGGTATTGGGGGTAGGGTACTGACATGGATAGAAAATTGGTTGGCAGACAGAAAGCAAAGAGTGGGGATAAATGGGTCCCTTTCAGAATGGCAGGCAGTGACCAGTGGGGTACCGCAAGGCTCGGTGCTGGGACCGCAGCTATTTACAATATACATTAATGACTTGGATGAAGGGATTAAAATTACCATTAGCAAATTTGCAGATGATACAAAGCTGGGTGACAGTTTGAACTGTGAGGAAGATGCTATGAGGTTGCAGGGCGACTTGGACAGGTTGTGTGAGTGGGCGGATGCATGACAGATGCAGTTTAATGTGGATAAGTGTGAGGTTATCCACTTTGGTGGTAAGAATAGGAAGGCAGATTATTATCTGAATGGTGTCAAGTTAAGAAAAGGGGATGTACAATGAGATCTGGGTGTTCTAGTGCATCAGTCACTGAAAGGAAGCATGCAGGTACAGCAGGCATTGAAGAAAGCCAATGGAATGTTGGCCTTCATAACAAGAGGAGTTGAGTATAGGAGCAAAGAGGTCCTTCTGCAATTGTACAGGGTCCTAGTGAGACCCCACCTGGAGTACTGTGTGCAGTTTTGGTCTCCAAATTTGAGGAAGGATATTCATGCTATTGAGGGCGTGCAGCGTAGGTTTACTAGGTTAATTCCCAGAATGGCGGGAATTAACATATGTTGAAAGACTGGAGCGACTAGGCTTGTATACACTGGAATTTAGATGGATGAGAGGGAATCTTATCGAAACATATAAGATTATTAAGGGGTTGGACACGATAGAGGCAGGAAACATGTTCCCAATGTTGGGGGAGTCCAGAACCAGGGGCCACAGTTTAAGAATAAGGGTAGGCCATTTAGAACGGAGATGAGGAAAAACTTTTTCAGTCAGAGAGTTGTAAATCTGTGGAATTCTCTGCCTCAGAAGGCAGTGGAGGCCAATTCTCTGAATGCATTCAAAAGAGAGCTAGATAGAGCTCTTAAGGATAGCGGAGTCAGGGGGTATGGGGAGAAGGCAGGAACGGGGTACTGATTGAGAATGATCAGCCATGATCACATTGAATGGCGGTGCTGGCTCGAAGGGCCGAATGTCCTCCTCCTGCACCTATTGTCTATTGTCTATAAAGCGAGAAATCAAAGGGGATGAAAAATCAAGACCAATGTAGAATAGATCGTTGTTAGCATTCAAGTTGGAGATTGACATTACATTTCCATTGCAAGTGAGCCGAGGGATATGGGAGAGATCGGGTAAGCAGTGTGGAGACCAAGACTAGAGTAGCCATGATCTTATTGAATGGCAGAGTAGGCTTGAGGGACTGTGTAGGATGGAACTGCAGATGCTGGTTCGCCCCGAAGATAGACACAAAAAGCTGGAGCAATAGTCAATAGTCAAGTTTATTTGTCACATACACATAAATGTGCAGTGAAATGAAAGATTACCCACAGTCCAACAATAAGAGCAATAAAAATAAGTAATGACACACACAATCTTAAACCAACACCAAACAAAAAGAAACATCCATCACAGTGAGTCTCCTCCAGTCACCTCCTCACTGTGATGGAAGGCCAGAATGTCTTTTTCTCTTCCCCTGCCGTCTTCTCCCGCGGTCAGGCTGCTGAAGTTGCCACGTTCCATGCCGCGCCGGACGGTGAAAGGTCCGCAGCGGGCCGACCCAAGCCCCGCGAACCGGGTCGGGCAGCACCTCTGGAGAAAAGCAATAGGTGACGTTTCGGGCCGAGACCCTTCTTCAGACTGAGAGAGTCAGGGGAGAGGGAAACGAGAGATATGAAAAGGAACAAAGAACAAATGAATGAAAGGTGTGCAAAAGGTCAAATCAAAGCCAGCAACGATGATCAAAGTGGACTGGCCAAAACTGGTCTCTTATGAAATAACTTTAATAAATGAAAGTCTTATGGTTATTTTCAACATTATTGTTTTAATGATTTGTCAGCATTTATAGAAATCCGAATTTAAATCAGACTTTTATATGGAGGAAAAAATCAATTAAAAAACACAAGGACACAAAGTGCTGGAGTAACTTAGCAGGTCGGGCAGCATCTGTGGAGAACAGGGATATGTGCTGTTTTGGGTTGGGACTTTCCTTCAGACTGACACCCGACCTGAAACGTCACCTATCCATTTTAGGTGTTACTCCAGCACTTTGTGTCTTTTTGTGCAAGCCAGCATCTGTTGTTCCTTGTTTCTAAATTTAAGTTGATTGTGGCCAAATTTTTTAAAAACCTCACTGTAATCTTACTTTGAAAAGATAGTTTGCTTGTTTTACACCATGTAAAAGATTTTAAAATACTCATTAATGCCTGGAAAGGGGAAAGGAAGCAGGGGCCTGGTAGTGGTGGGGAGAAACAGCGTGATAAAGAGCTTCTAGTTCGCATGCAAGGCATCAACAAACCAGCCATGTGTCAACTGGCTTGGTGTGGTGGGATCCAATGGATCTGCTGTCTGATCCACAATGATGCACCCATATCACCAACCTCCCAGCCACTGACTCTATTAACACTTCATGCCACCAGCATAATCATAGAAACATAGAAAATAGGTGGAGGAGTAGGCCATTCAGCCCTTTGAGCTAGCACTGCCATTCAATATGATCACGGCTGATCATCCAAATTCAGTACCCCGTTCCTGCTTTCTCCCCATATCCCTTGATTCCGTTAGCCCTAAGAGCTATATCTAACTCTCTCTTGAAAACATCCAGTGAATTGGCCTCCACTGCCTTCTGTGGTAGATAATTCCACAGATTCACAACTCTCTGGGTGAAAAAGGTTTTCCTCATCTCAGTCCTAAATGGCCTACCCCTTATTCTTACACTGTGACCCCTGGTTCTGGATTCCCCCAACATCAGGAACATTTTTCCTGCATCTCGCCTGTCCAATCCCTTAAGAATTTTTAATATGTTTCTATGTTCCCCTCCCATCCTTCTAAATTCCAGTCGATCCATTCTTTAACATCCCTAATCAAGGATGTGTCACTCCCTCCTCTCCCCCCTCACATTGAGCAAAAGGTGCAGAAGTGTGAAAGTGCACATCTCCAGATTCAGGGACAGTTTCTTCCCAGCTGTCATCAGACAACTGAACCATCCTGTCAACAACTAAAGAGCCCTCCTGGGCTACCATCTACGTCATTGGAGACCCTCGGACTATCTTTAATCGGACGTTACTGGACTTTAACTTGCCCTGAACATTATCCCCTTTATCCTGTACACTGTACACGGTGGATGGCTCGATTGTAATCGTGTGTGATCTTTCCGCTGACTGGTTAACATGCACCGAAAAACTTTTCACCGTACCATACACGTGACAATAAACAAAACTAAACTTAACTAAGGAAAGTATTGGTCTGCGAAGTTTGCCATTATTGGTACAAAACCTAAGCCACTGCCTGTTTTGGAACTCAGTAGTGTTCATACACTAGAATTAAATACATTTATCCTGACCTTCTAGCTTGCTAAGTTGGGTGTAAATGCACAGTAATATGTAAGCTGACATGGGCCAACTACTTTACACACACATGAGTCTTCAGTGACTAAGCATGTCCCGAAGATCTTTCTGTTGTACCTGACAAGCAATGTAAAACGTTGCTGCATTGTAACTATCTTACCATCATTTCCTGCACATCACAATAGACAATAGACAATAGACAATAGATAATAGACAATAGACAATAGACAATAGACAATAGATAATAGACAATAGACAATAGACAATAGATAATAGACAATAGACAATAGGTGCAGGAGTAGGCCATTCAGCCCTTCGAGCCAGCACCGCCATTCAATGCGATCATGGCTGATCACTCTCAATCAGTACCCCGTTCCTGCCTTCTCCCCATACCCTCTCACTCCGCTATCCTTAAGAGCTCTATCCAGCTCTCTCTTGAAAGCATCCAATGAACTGGCCTCCACTGCCTTCTGAGGCAGAGAATTCCACACCTTCACCACTCTCTGACTGAAAAAGTTCTTCCTCATCTCCGTTCTAAATGGCCTACCCCTTATTCTTAAACTGTGGCCCCTTGTTCTGGACTCCCCCAACATTGGGAACATGTTTCCTGCCTCTAATGTGTCCAATCCCCTAATTATCTTATATGTTTCAATAAGATCCCCCCTCATCCTTCTAAATTCCAGTGTATACAAGCCCAATCGCTCCAGCCTTTCAACATACGACAGTCCCGCCATTCCGGGAATTAACCTAGTGAACCTACGCTGCACGCCCTCCATAGCAAGAATATCCTTCCTCAAATTTGGAGACCAAAACTGCACAATTGCTTGCAATGCTTCAATTAGCCACAGATTTTGCTCCCGAGAGGTACCCTGTATCCTCTATCCCTTTGTGTAGGTAGGAACTGCAGATGCTGCTCTAAACCGAAGACAGACACAAAATGCTGGAGTAACTCAGCGGGACAGGCAGCATCTCTGGAGAGAAAGAATGGGTGACGTTTTGGGTCGAGACCCTTCAGTCTGAGGAAGGGTCTCGACCCGAAATGTCTCCCATTCCTCCTCTCCAGAGATGCTGCCTTTCCCGCTGAGTTACTCCAGCATTTTGTGTCCATCTATCCCTTTGGTCTGCTGTTCTGCAGAGTGTAGAAGGTCCCATGTTTGGAGTACAAGAACGTAGTGTCAGTAAAACCTATTAGGGTCATACGAAGGTCAGCTTATGAATCCAGCATCGTCTGTAAGAAATGGGTTCCTTTGTTTCCCGACGGTCACTGTCATTTGAAAAGACAAAGACACCCCATCACTGATTTTACAAGCCATGAGCCTAGTCTATTTTTACTCTACATTGGGCAGCAAATCTGAAGATGATTTCTAATAAGCACAAGTTTGGTGAATACATAAACTAGCGCTAGAGTTGCTGCCTTACAGCGCCAGAGACCTGGGTTCGATACTGACTACGGGTGTTGTCTTTATGGAGTTTGTACGTTCTCCCCGTGACCGCGTGGGATTTTTCCGAGATTTTCGGTTTCCTCCCACGCTCCAAAGACGTGCAGGTTTGCAGGTTAATTGGCTTGGTATAAATGTAAACATTGTCCCTAGTGTGTGTAGGAGAGTGTTAATATGCAGGGATCGCTTGGTTGGCTGGGCCGAAGGGCCTGTTTCTGCACTATATCTCTAAACTAAACAAAACTAAACTGTGGAATCTGTGGAATTCTTTGCCACAGAAGGCTGTGGAGGCCGTTAGTGGATATTTTTAAGGCAGAGATAGATCGATTCTTGATTAGTACAGGTGTCAGAAGTTATGGGGAGAAGGCAGGAGAATGGGGTTAGGAGTGAAAGATAGATCAGCCATGAATGAATGGCGGAGTAGGCTTGATGGGCCGAATGGCCTAATTCTGCTCCTATGAACTTATGAACACATAATGTTGAATCTTGATCAGGCCCAGAGTCATTGTCAAACCAGCAAATGGTTCATACATTGCCCTACCCCTGTGACTGATACTGCAGGCTGTCAATACGAAAATATACATAAGGTCATAAGTGATTGGAGCAGAATTAGGCCATTTGGCCCATCAAGTCAACTCCGCCATTCAATCATGGCTGATCTTTCTCTCCCGCCTACCCCAATTTCTCCTGTCTTCTCCCCATAAGCCCTGACCCCCGTACTAATCAAGAATCTATCCATTTTTGCCTTAAAAATATCAGTTGACTTAGCCCCCACAGCCTTCTGTGGCAAAGAATTCCACAGATTCACCACCCTCTGACTAAAGAAATTCCTTCTCATCTCCTTCCTAAAGGAACGTCCTTTAATTCTGAGGCTGTGACCTCTAGTCCCAGACCAGTGGTTCCCAGCCTTTTTCGTCCCATTTACCCCTGGCAACTTTTCGAAAGTAAATTTACCCCCACCCTGTTTTTTTCTTCAGTAATTTGAGTTTAGGCTTCTACCATAATAAAGCAACCGACAAAGGGGAAATTTTACATTTTCAGTGCACGGTGGCACAGCGGTAGAGTTGCTGCCTTACAGCGAATGCAGCGCTGGAGACTCAGGTTCGATCCTGACTACGGGCGCCGTCTGTACGGAGTTTGTACGTTCTCCCCGTGACCTGCGTGGGTTTTCTCCGAGATCTTCGGTTTCCTCCTACACTCCAAAGACGTACAGGTATGTAGGTTAATTGGCTGGGCAAATGTAAAAATTGTCGCTAGTGTGTGTAGGATAGTGTTAATGTGCGGGGATCGCTGTGCGGCGCGGACCCGGTGGGCCGAAGGGCCTGTTTCCGCGCTGTATCACTAAATCTAAAAAATCTAAAAATACTGTTTTTAACATTATTATTTTAAGTTCCAATAACAATAATGGTAGGCGAGATTTACCCCCTGGGGGTAAATTTACCCCAGGTTGGGAACCCTTGTCCTAGACTCTCCCACGAGCAGAAACATCCTCTCCACATCCACTCCATCCAAGCCTTTTCACTATTGGGTACGCTTCAATGAGGCCTCCCCCCCCATCCTCCTAAACTCCAGCGAGTACAGGCCCAGTGTCGTCAAACGCTCATCATATGTTAGCCCAACAGGTCAGGCAGCATCTCAGGAGAGAAGGAATGGGTGACGTTTCGTGTCGAGACCCCTTCTTCAGACGTCTGAAGAAGGGTCTCGACCCGAAACGTCACCCATTCCTTCTCTCCTGAGGTGCTGCCTGACCTGCTGAGTTACTCCAGCATTTTGTGAATAAATACCTTCGATTTGTACCAGCATCTGCAGTTATTTTCTTATACTATATGTTAGCTCAACATCTGAAAAGATCACATCTCGCAGGAAGTTTGTGGGTTTTTATAGTAGGAGAGTCACAATGGAAATATTAACACTTAATCTCATTCCAATTCAAAGCGTCTTATAATGTAAAGTGGAAATAAGCAGAGCAAGTAACAGAGCAGTGGCTTACTGGCAGAATTCACACAGTAATGAAGTTTTCAACCTTATGAAATGTTGACATTGTTTGATCTGCAACGTCGATGAAAAGATTTACAAAGGCCATGAAAATTAAATTATTCCTTTTTGCATCCCACTGGAAGGCTGATTGCTCCCCCTCCCCCCCGAAGGGAGGTGGTTTACAATCTCATCCATCAGCGGTGACACAGACTGTACTGTGACTACTAAGGCCCTGTTGACACATGACCTGCTGTGCAACCATAAATCAAAGAGCCCAGCAAAGGCTGCAAGAAAACACCGTCTGAATTATTAGCATCCCAACATTAAAAAAAAGTCCCAGACTTTCAGGATCAAAAAAGTAGACATGTGCAAACTGAGCTCATAGCACATGAACAGCCTGAGCCTAACGGGACAACAAAGATGTTCTTGTAGGACTCTGGGATCGTCACTTCGAAACCGAGCGCAGCATCACACACAAAGTAAGAATCGAGGCTCCCAACAAGGTTTCTCTGATGTTGCGCTGGCAGTCATATCGTTACTTTCTGATGGTTTTAAAGAGCTTTATCTTTTTGGACAAATACTTTCTCATTACTTGACTGTTTCGATCATCACAGAAAACAGTTGTCAGTGCAGCGATTAACATTTCAGTGGTTGCAGATGCCTTTGTCAATTCAGCTTGGGACTTTTGAAAGTGGAAGTGAAAGCCTTTTGTTGAGCCGACCTCTTTGGGACCAGAGTTTGTTCCGCATCCAAATCTGGATTTTGGGACATGTACAATCATTTGTATTCAGAGCTAAACCGGGGGGGGGGGGGGGGGGGGGGGGGGGGAGGGGACAAGTGTTTGTTTTTTGTTGGGGAGGGGGGTAGAGAGTGGGGGGGGGGGGGGGAGGGGGAGGGGGAGGGGAGAGGGGCGGGGGGAGGGGTGTTTCGCCGAGCAACCTGTGTTTTGCTTGTTCCTGTTTTATTGGAGGTGGCACGATGAGACGATGACATTCTGCCATGTAATCTTGACCCGTTTCCGAGCAGTTTACAATGCAACCGTAGTGCAAGTCAAGGAAGTTCAATGCACGACACCAAGAAGCAACTCAGAATAGGAGCACAATAACCAAAACAAAAACCCCTGACAGATTCAGAGAAAGAACCTAACATGTTAATGTAATACTTGGATCTAGTTTGTGAATAATAAATTATAGACAATAGACAATAGGTGCAGGAGGAGGCCATTCGGCCCTTCGAGCCAGCACCGCCATTCAATGTGATCATGGCTGATCATTCTCAATCAGTACCCCGTTCCTGCCTTCTCCCCATACCCCCTGACTCCGCTATCCTTAAGAGCTCTATCTAGCTCTCTCTTGAATGCATTCAGAGAATTGGCCTCCACTGCCTTCTGAGGCAGAGAATTCCACAGATTTACAACTCTCTGACTGAAATAGTTTTTCCTCATAGAAACATAGAAACATAGAAAATAGGTGCAGGAGTAGGCCATTCGGCCTTTCGAGCCTGCACCGCCATTCAATATGATCATGGCTGATCATCCAGCTCAGTAGCCTGTACCTGCCTTCTCTCCATACCCCCTGATCCCTTTAACAAAAAGGGCCACATCTAACTCCCTCTTAAATATAGCCAATGAACTGGCCTCAACTACCTTCTGTGGCAGAGAATTCCACAGACTCATCACTTTCTGTGTGAAGAAATGTTTTCTCATCTCGGTCCTAAAAGACTTCCCCCTTATCCTTAAGCTGTGACCCCTGGTTCTGGACTCCCCCAACATCGGGAACAATCTTCCCGCATCTAGCCTCTCCAACCCCTTAAGAATTTTATATGTTTCTATAAGATCCCCCCTCAGTCTTCTAAATTCCAGTGAGTACAAGCCCAGTCTATCCAGTCTTTCCTCATATGAAAGTCCCGCCATCTCAGTTCTAAATGGCCTACCCCTTATTCTTAAACTGTGACCCCTTGTTCTGGACTCCTCCAACATTGGGAACATATTTCCTGCCTCTAACGTGTCCAAATCCTTAATAATCTTATACGTTTCAATAAGATCTCCTCTCATCCTTCTAAATTCCAGTGTATACAAGCCTAGTCGCTCCAGTCTTTCAACATACGACAGTCCCGCCATTCCGGGAATTAACATCGTAAACCTACGCTGCACGCCCTCAATAGCAAGAATATCCTTCCTCAAATTTGGAGACCAAAACTGCACACAGTACTCCAGGTGCGGTCTCACTAGGGCCCTGTACAACTGCAGAAGGACCTCTTTGCTCCTATACTCAACTCCTCTTGTTATGAAGGCCAACGTTCCATTGGATTTCCATTATGCTTATCTGTGAACTGATTTAAGAACATTGCAAGAAGTATGTTGTGACCACAATCCCACTTATATGAGTAGGAAGGAACTGCAGACACTGGTTTACACCAAAGACAGACATAAAATGCTGGAGTAACTCAGCGGGTCAGGCAGCATCTCCAGAGAAAAGGAATAGAGTGACGTTTTGGGTCGAGACCCTCGTTCAGACTGAAAGTCATGCCTCTCATTCATTTGTTCTTTGTATCTTTCCATATCTCTGGTTTCCCTCTCCCCCGACTCTCACTCTCAGCTGAAGTTGACTTCTGTGTGGCTTTGCTCTCAAAATAGTTTCATTGTGGATTATGGTTGTAGGGCAAGTGTAGGCAGCAAAGAGGACAGAGAGGTGGTTTGGGAGAGGAGCTCCTTTGCCCAAAGAAGGACCTTCAAAGAGATCTATCCCAACCTCAACAATACAATACAATATATCTTTATTGTCATTGTACAGGGGTACAACGAGATTGGGAATGCGCCTCCCATACGATGCAATAATTTTATTAGCTAGTCAGTATTAATTTAAACAACCCATTGAAACAAATTGTAACAGTTTTAAAACAGAATAAAGTGCAAGTAGATCTGTGCCGGATCACTGTGCGATGTGACCATCTGGCTCAGCAGGACCGGTTCATAGCAGCTATGGCCCTGGGGATGAAGCTGTTCCTGAGTCTGGAGGTGCGGGCGTAGAAGGCCTTGTATCGTCTGCCCGATGGTAGAAGTTCGAACAGACTGTTACGAGGTGAAGAGTCCTTGTGGATGCTGGTGGCTTTTCTGAGGCATCGTGTGTTGTAGATGCCCTCCAAGGCTGGTAGCTGTGTTCTGATGGTCCTCTGAGCTCTATGGACTACCCGCTGAAGAGCTCTCCTCTCTGCCTCCGTGCAGCTGAGGAACCTCAGCAAGGAGCAATATTTTGGTTTAGTTTAGAGATACAA
>NC_135973.1:8579899-8656064 GCF_053455715.1 Rhinoraja longicauda
GGCCCTTCGAGCCAGCACCACCATTCAATATGGCTGATATATATATCTTGGTTAAGTTACCCTCAAATTCATGGCTGATCAGGTTACCCTCAAATTCATGGCTGACCATTCAAATTCAAGTTACCCTCAAATTCATGGCTGACCATGAATTAAGTTACCCTCAAATTCATGGCTAACCCTCATGGCTGATCATCCAGAATCAGTACCCCGTTCCTGCTTTCTCCCCGAGTGTCTTGATTCCGTTAGCCCTAAGAGTTATATCTAACTCTCTCTTGAATTGGCCTCCACTGCCTTCTGTGGCAGAGAATTCCACAGATTCACAACTCTCTGGGTGAAAAAGTTTTTCCCCATCTCAGACCTAACTGCGGCCCCTGGTTCTGGACTCCCCCAACATATGGAACATTTTTCCTGCCTGCCCAATCCCTTAACAATTTTATATGTTTCTATAAGATCCCCTCTCATCCTTTTAAATTCCAGTGAATATAAGCCCAGTCGATCATTCATTCATTTGTTCTATGTGCGTTCTATACCTCCGCATCTGTTAACCTGAGGAGTCTAGATTCTACCTTTCTGCAATGAACTCAGAACACACACCGTAAACTGATTTTATCACACACACAGTAGCTTATCACTCACAAATATACACCAGCTTCTAAATGTGTTTCCCTCTACCCTGACTCTCAGTCTGAAGAAGGGTCTCGACCCGAAACGTCACCCATTCTGACAAGTCTCAGTGATATTCACACCCAAGGTATACCACATAAAGGGTTCCGACGAAGTTACAGGTATCCCATTTTAACACAAACCATTTCCAACAGGTTCCTTTTGTGGTCCCCCTTAGTCCTTGGTGGTGGCCACACACCAGGTCCTCCTCTGTTCTCCCTGGACAGGATAGGTGGTCAGATTCTTGATTAGTACGGGTGTCAGGGGTTATGGGGTGAAGGCAGGAGAATGGGGTTGAGAGGGGATAGATAGATCAGCCGTGATTAAATGGCGGAGTAGACTTGATGGACCGAATGGCCTAATTCTACTCGTAGAACTAATGAACTGATGAACTTACGAACTGGGTTTTAACAGCAATTTGTTGTGTCTATTATTATTCCCAGGTTTTTAATGATTTTAAATGAAACATATTGCTTTTCAATATATTCCCACTGGGTATCAGATTAGTTGAATCAGACTGACTTCCTGCCTGAAATCACATTAGCATCGCATTCTAAGTACCTGAGTGTATAAACATTGGCAGAGTTACTTGGTAAACAGCCACTTCACACAGCAACACAGCAACACTCACCTACCATCACCAGAGGCCTGGAAATCAGTGAAGCATAGCAGTAAAATGTGGCTATGTTCCAGATTGTTAGGACACGGATATCTGTGTGTACAGCCGCAATAATATAGTCAGTGTAAGAAAATAACTGCAGATGCTGGTACAAATCGAAGGTATTTATTTCACAAAATGCTGGAGTAACTCAGCAGGTCAGGCAACATCTCAGGAGAGAAGGAATGGGTGACGTTTCGGGTCGAGACCCTTCTTCAGACTGATGTCAGGGGGGCGGGATGAAGGAATGGGTGACGTTTTCTCAGGAGAGAAGGAATAATATAGTCAATAGTCAATAGTCATTAGTGTTTTATCTGTCACATGTACAATTGCACAGTGAAATTCTTCTAGCATATTTTTTAGTTTAGTGTTTTAGTTTAGAGATACAGCGCGGAAACAGGCCCTTCGGCCCACCGAGCCCGCACCGACCAGCGATCCCTGCACATTAACACAACCCTACTATTAGGGACAATTTACACATACTCCAAGCCAATTAACCTACATACCTGCACGTCTTTGGAGCGTGGGAGGAAACCGAAGATCTTGGAGAAAACCTACGCGGGTCACGGGGAGAACGTACAAACTCCGTACAGACGGCGCCCGTAGTCGGGATCGAACCCGGGTCTCTGTAAGGCAGCAACTCCACCGCTGCGCCACCGTGCATATATTACACAAGTGGGCGCTGCCATTTCTGGTCCCGTTATTCCAAGTCAGGCCGGCCCGCTGCTCGATGTACCGGAGTAGTTCCCCTAAACCAACGTCCCTTTCCTCGCCCGGCCATCTTTGCCTCCAGGGGGGCCTCCTGCAGCTTACCTGAAAGCGCTGGAGGCATTACCCCGATTACCCTTCCTGTAATATCTGATATAATGTTCATTCTAAACTATATGAGACCCATACATGTTATGGAAACCAGTTGCCGGGCGAAACCAGTCCTTGCAAAGGACACCTTGAGGAGATTTTGCAGTGAATATTGATTACTCTAACTTCAAGTAATCCGTGCATCCCCTCTCTCTCCGTCGCTCCCCCAACCTGGTCGTCGAACCAGTTTCACTGTTGTTCTGTTGAGTTTCACTGTCTGTATGACTCGTTATCACCTAACCCACAGCCACCAATGGACCATTGTGGGCCCCACCTTTCCTGGATCATCGTGGCTTTTTTTTGGCATATCTTTCATTCATTTTACCTTCTTTTTCTCTCGTCTCCCTCTCCCCTGACTCGCAGCCTGAAGAAGGGTCTCGACCCGAAACGTCACCCATTCCTTCTCTCCAGAGGTGCAGCCTGACCCGCTGAGTTACTCCGGCATTTTGTGTCTATCTTCCTTGCAAAGGACACCGGAGCGTAAAATAATAATTAGCGTAAAATAATAAAGGACATTCAAGCTTAGTGGGCACGGAACCTGAATTGGCTAAAATGCCAAATTAATGATCAGTTCCTGGCAGCTTGAGTGGATTTCTCAAGTCATGGGAATAGCCACTCAAAAGCCACTTCAACTATTTCTCGGTAAAGTTTGCTAACCATGTGAATGATGAATGAATGAGAGTGAAACTCTGTCTGCCTTGCTTATGTGTACTTGCACACGAACAAAACAACTCGTCACTATAGTTTAGTTTAGTTTAGTTTAGTTTAGAGATGCAGCGTGGAAGCCCAGGCCCTTTCGGCCCACCGGGTCCGCGCTGACCAGCGATCCCCTAGGGACAATTTTTTTTACACTTACCAAGTCAATTAACCTACATACCTGTACTTTGGAGTGTGGCAGGAAACCGAAGATCTCTGAAACAATCCCACGCAGGTCACGGGGAGAACGTACAAACTCCGTACAGACAGCACCCGCAGTCGGGATCGAACCCGAGTCTCTGGCGCTGCATCTAATTTCATGTTTCATGTATCTTGTTGCGTTTCACGACTGTGCGCAGACCAATTTCCCTCCTGGGATAAATAACGTTCTGTGGTATCGTATCGTGTCATTGCAGTCTTCGTGCAAGCGAAACCTGTTTGAGAACTTGTCGGGATGGAGATGAGGAGGAATTTCATTAGTCGGAGGATGGTGAATCTGTGGAACTCATTGCCAGAGACGGCGGTGGAAAGTAAGCCAATGGATGTTTTTTTAGAGATGCCACAGATAGCTGTGGAGGCCAAGGCATTGGGTATTCTTGAAGCGGGCATTGACAGGTTCCTGATTGAAAATGGTTTCAAAGGTTACGAGGAGAAGTCAAGAGAATGAGGTTGAGAGGGAAATATAAGTCAGCTATAATTGAATGGCAGAGCGGACTCGATGGGCTGAATGGCCTAATTCTGCTCCTATATCTTATGGTCTTATTAAAACCCACAAATAACTGGATTTGAATATGATAAAACATCATTGAAAGAGCAAGTTGGCATGTTATTGCCTTCTATTTTATGGACATTTACTATTGGAATTTATAGGTAGAAAGTAGATTATGTTTTTCATGTGTTGTCATTGAATATCAAATCAACCCATGTACTTAGCTGAAGTAAACTCCAAAGACGTACAGGCTCGTAGGTTAATTGGCTTTGGTAAAATTGTAAATTATCCCTGATGTGTCAGATACTGCTGGTGTATGGGGTAGTATAAGAAAATAACTGCAGATGCTGGTACAAATCGAAGGTATTTATTCACAAAATGCTGGAGTAACTCAGCAGGTCAGGCAGCATCTCGGGAGAGAAGGAATGGGCGACGTTTCGGGTCGAGACCCTTGTACGGGGTGATCGCTGGTCAGCGTGGACTGGGTGGGTCCGAAGGACCGGTTTCCATGCTGTATCTCTGTACTAAGTTAAACTGATTGAACAATGCTTGCTCCACTCAGTAGGCCGACAAGAGGCAGGCAAATGACAAGACAATCGTGCACGGCGGTGTTTATGGACAGGAGTGATGAGAGCATTAGCTGAGATCAATGAGATTGTTCTCAGCAGGGTTTGCAGGGGATGGATGGCCCTTGGTTTAACAGCACCAAGCGATCGACCCGAACAGTGCACAAACACACAGAAGCTGAGGGGCGATGGGCTCATAACCTCTTTCTGTGCAGCAAACATTTCATGAACTCCCTCTGCTCATGCAAGGGTGAATCCGCACTTTCACAGCCGGGCGGGAAGTAGATAGGGCGTCAATTTAGTTTCATAAAGTTTAATCAGGCTGCAAAATGTGGGATTAATATGTTCATATCTGTTTCCCACTGGACAGTAACAGTAGTTTACAGCTTCTGATGTGCCATCCAGCACCAAGTCTGGTTTAGATCATACCATTTATTGAGATGGCAGCTGTAATTACCATCACAGAGTCTTGTTAATGGACATCCAGATGTTGGGATGCCTTTTCATCTGCCAGTTTTCCCACTAGTTCTTCCGCAAAAGCCTCTATCTCCCACTGGGACAGTGATTCCACAGGTAGCGTGAGCCAGCTGGTTTAGCTTTAGGTTGAGTTTAGAGATACAGCGTGGAAACCTCGACCAACGATCGCCCACTCACATTCAGTCAGACAATCAGTCTGAAGAAGGGTCTCGACCCGAAACGTCACCCATTCCTTCTCTCCTGAGATGCTGCCTGACCTGCTCAGTTACTCCAGCATTTTGTGAAATAAAAACCCATTCACATTAGTTCTATCCTACGCATTGGAGACGATTTACAGAAGCCAATTAACCTACAAACCTGCACGTCTTTGGCATGTGGGAGGAAACCGGAGCACCCGGAGCAAACCCACGCAGTCCCAGAGAGAGACGTACAATATCCGTACAGACAGCACCCGCAGTCGGGATCGAACCCGGGTCTCTGGCGCTGTAAGACGGCAACTCTACCGCTGCGCCACCGTGCCACCTTAGAGTCCCGACCTGAAACATTATCTGTCCATTTCCCTCCACAGATGATGTCTAACCCACTGAGTTCCTTCAGCACTTTGTTTTTGCTCATGTTTCCACCATCTGCAGTCTCTTAAGTCTGAATATTTTAGATGCTTTAAAGAATGCAAGAGTTAAAAGAGTTCTGTTTGTGTGAGGAGAAAGTGCGTCCAAGACTATTGTTAGGAAAGGAACAAGAATCGATCAAAGGTGAGGGATTGTATCTGTGGATTAAGTTTTAGATGATGCATAAGGGAATATTTATTCATATAAATAAACCTGATAATCTCAGGCAATTTTTGATGACTTGACCACTCCCTGCTGACATGAAATTGAACACTCTGCCAGAAATCCAACTGGGCGGCACGGTGGCGCAGCGGTAGAGTTGCTGCCTTACAGCGAATGCAGCGCCGGAGACTCAGGTTCGATCCTGACTACGGGCGCCGCCTGTACGGAGTTTGTACGTTCTCCCTGTGACCTGCATGGGTTTTCTCCGAGATCTTCGGTTTCCTCCCACACTCCAAAGACGTACAGGTATGTAGGTTAATTGACTGGGTAATATGTAAAAATTGTCCCTAGTGTGTTTAGGATAGTGTTAATGTGCAGGGATCGCTGGGTGGCACGGACTCGGTGGGCCGAAGGGCCTGTTTCCGCGCTGTATCTCTAAATCTAAAATCTAAAATAAATGTTGCATTTTTGACGTAAGCAATTCCACCCTTTGGAGTGAGTTCTGTGCCACATTTCTGGTGCAAATTTTCACGAAACGCAAAACAACAATTTTGTTTCAAATGTATATGAATCATAAGTTCATAAGTGATTGGAGCAGAATTAGGCCGTTTTCGGAGAGAATTTAGTCCATTCCACATGTCATGAGATGTTCTATATGTTCTATGAGGAACAGATGGGTTTCAATTCTCAACTGATAGTCTGATCCTCTGATAATTCGACATTCCTTTGAATTGTATGTAAGTGCCAGCCTTGAATCATTGCCAGGGTCTCTGATTTGGGGGATTTACGATTCCAAGACTAGATCCCTGTTGCCAAACCAATTTTTGATACCTTCCAAGTATGGAACCATGGCACAAAAATAAGTTTATTCAATATGGAGCCTCCAACCACACTCCAATTGTTGTCCATTTTGTTGGTATTGTTAGAAGGGAAAATTCTCATTACTAAATCTATATACTAAAACTCTCGTTTGTTTATTTATTTGTGATTGAACTACAGCCAAAACGGTACATGATAGCTTGACAATTTTAGGCCCACCTTACTCACCATCATCGCTTTAATGGTAAAGCAAGTAGTTTTAGTGAAATCGGTGTTATATTTTTAAAGTTATTCACATTTTAAAGTTTAAATCTATCTCCTAGGGAGGGAGGAGGGAGGGAGGGGGGGGAGGGGGGAAGAAGGTGGATAAGGGGGGTTGAGGGGGATGGAGAGGGGGAAGGGGAAGTGGGGAGGGGAGGGGGAGGGGGGGAGGGGGAGGGGAGGGAGGGGGGTAGGAGAGGGTGCCGCACCAATGCAGGAGAGGTTTGGGCCCAACGGGTCCACTTGGTCTAGTCACAATTAAAACACAAAGTACACGCTATAACACCAGGATAAGCGTTCAACCAAGAAAACCAAGCCCAGAGCCAAAGTACTGATGATACAATCTTATGCTAAGGACAATAACTAACTCCTTAGATGGACACAAAATGCTGGAGTAACTTAGCAGGGCAGGCAGAATCTCCGGAGAGAAGGAATGGGCGACGTTTCAAGATTGACTCAAAATGCTGGAGGAACTCAGCAGGACAGGCAGCATCTCTGGAGAGAAGGAATGGGCGATGTTTCCCATTCCTTCTCCCCAGAGATGCTGCCTGTCCCGCTGAGTTACTCCAGCTTTTTATATCTATCTTGGGTTTAAACCAGCATCTCCAGTTCCTTCCTCCCAATACCTGCTCTCACCACCTATGCTACCAGTATCGACTAAATAAACGAAACTACAGACAATGTGGTTGTGGTTGACTTCGTGGTCGCTAGAATTGTCCGTGACGTCATTAACAAATAATTATTTTTAATGTTTTATTATTTCTGAGAAGCTTTTGGTTGGAGCTAAACCGTACGATTAATGCAGCCTACGTGATGTAGAAAACTATGCCATGGACAATAGTCAAGCTTTGGAAAAATCCCAATTAAAAAATTCAATTGTTCACCAACTATGGCTCAAATACCACTGATTATTAAAAGTTTTAATTGAGCAGCTGCCATCTGGGGCATCGAAGTGATTGGGAACTTGTGGGTGGGATAAGTGTGAGGTCAGGTATTTGCCACGAGCTGAATATAGCCGTTACACTGCCTCCTTCAATAATAGAAACCCCCGCTGTCAATGACTGATTAAACCAAGTCATTAATTTCTGTCGGCAGAAAATATTTACGAACACGTCGGGGTTTTTTTCTACACAAAGACGGAGCGGGATCTCTGTACATCACCCTTGTTCCTGAAGTACGTCAAATATGCAGCTACGGTTTGTACCCTTTGTCTGGATACAATGCTGGCACTGGCAAGATTTTTCACTCGGTATTAGAATCGAGCAACGGACAAAATTATTCATTCTGCCTCGTCCTTGGTCGTTGGCGAGACCACACTTGGAGTATTGTGCGCAGATGTGGTCACCCAGGAAGCTACAGGAAGTTCACAAGTTATAGGAGTAGAATTAGGCCACTCTGCCCATCGAGTCCCCACCGCCATTCAGTCATGGCTGATCTCTGCCTAATCCCATTTTCCTGCCTTCTCCCCATAACCCTTGACACCCGTTCTAATCAAGAATTTGTCTACCTCTGCTTTTCAAACATCCACTGACTTGGCCTCCACAGCCCTCTGTGGCAATGAGTTCCACAGATTAACTACCCTCTGACTAAAGAAGTTCATCCTTACCTCCTTACGTTGGAAAGGGTGCTGAAGAAATTCAATAGGATTTGCGGACATGAGACATGAGGTTCAATAATGTTACTGGTACTTTTTCCTTTGGTGCGTAGGAGGCTGAGTAATGGGGTGCACAAAATCATGAGGGGCATGGGTAAAGTGAACGGAATAGAAGATTCCAAAACGAAAGGAAACAGGCTTAAGGTGAGAGGGGAAAGATATAAGAAGGACCTCAGGGGAACTATTTACATCCAAGGGTAGTCCACGATAAGCTGTCAGAAGAAGTTTAGTTTAGAGATACAGCGTGGAAACAGGCCCACCGAGTCCGTGCTGACCAGCGATCCCTATACACTAGCACTGTCCTGGACAATTTACCGAAGCCAATTAACCTACAAACCTGTACGTCTTTGGTGTCCGGGAGGAAACCGGAGCACCCGGAGAAAACCCACGCAGGTCACAGGGGGAACGTACAAACTCCACACAGTTAGCATCCGTAGCCGGGATCGAACCCGGGTCTCTGGCTCTGTAAGGCAGCAACTCTACCGCTGCACCACTGTGCCGTTCTAAGCTACAGTAGCAGATACAGTTATGATTTTTAAAAAACGTTGGGACAGATATATGGACAGGAGGGAGTGAGAGGGCTATAGGCCAAATGCAGGCGAATGGGATCATGTCTACTCTGGCATTCAATCATGGTCTGTGTTTAGTTTAGTTTAGTTTAGAGATACAGCGCAGAAACAGATCCTTCGGCCCACCGAGTCCGCGCTGACCAGCGATCCCCACACACTTACACTATTCTACACTCACTGAGGACAATTTACAATTATACCAAGCCAATTAACCTACAAACCTGTACATCTTTGGAGTGTGGGAGGAAACCAGAGCTCCCGGAGGAAACCCACATGGTCACAGGGAGAACGTAAAACTCCGTACTCCTGTGGTCAGGATCAAACTGGGGTCTCTGGCACTGTGAGTCAGCACCTCTACTGCTACGAAAGGTAGCCCACTCCGCTAAATAGTTTCAAAATGTACTCTTTTTATTGACCTGGATAATTTCTGGAGGAAGTTATCTTGTTGGCCGGCATAGGAAAGTACATTTGATACAGATGACTTGTGTGGGAAACCCTTGTACACAGTGACTGCTGGCTCAGTTGGGAATCTTAAAATAGAGTGCATGAGTGATTTGAAGGAACGACTGTGATTTGTAACAGCGGTGAGAGTATTGATGGTATTTATATAAAACATAGCACAAAACCATAATAAAGTCATTTGTATGACGGATCCTTGCAATGTGCCTTGTTGTAAATCACAAAGTCAAATTCCTACCAGGGATGAAACATTTGAACAGATTCAGTTTCTAAAACTACCCCAGCATTAGCTCCGCTTTGTGCAATCTCAGCATCGAATCTACTTCGAGTGCTGTCTCAGTCAGAGAGTCAACCACAGATGCATACAGAATGGACAACAATGGTGTTTTGGCCCAATTCGCCCACGCCAACCGAGTTGACCCTGCTACATGGTGGCACGGCTGTAGAGTTGCTGCCTTACAGCGAATGCAGCGCCGGAGACCCAGGTTCGATCCCGACTAAGGGTGCTGTCTGTACGGAGTTTGTACGTTCTCCTGCGTGGTTTTTCTCCGAGATCTTCGGTTTCCTTCCACACTCCAAAGACGTACAGGTTTGTCGATTAATTGGCTTGGTGTAAGTGTAAATTATCCCTAGCGTGTGTATGATAATGTTAATGTGCGGCGATCGCTGGTCGGCGCGGACTCGGTGGGCCGAAGGGCCTGTTCCACGCTGTATTTCTAAACTAAACTAAACTAAACTAAAGCTGCAGTAGTTCCACTGCGATTGTCCCATATCCCCTTAAACCTTTCCCATACATGTGTTTGTCAAAATGCCTTTTAAATCTTGTGACCGTACCTGCCTCAACTATGTTTTCTGGCAGTTCATTCCACATACCCAGCACCTTTTGTGTGAAAAAGTTGCTCCTCGTGTTCCTTTTAAATCTTTCCCCCCTCACCTTTAATCCCATGTCCCCTGATTCTTGATTCCCCTACTCTGGGTTAAAGACGCCATCCATTCACCCGTATCTATTCCCCTCAAGATCTTAAACACCACTATAAGATCACTCCTCACCCTCCTGTGCTCCAAGGAATAAAGTCCTTGCCTTCTCAACCTCTAGGGATGTCTTGGATTAAGGTCTCCCAGCTCGGGCCCTCAAGTCCTGGAAGAAACATCCTAGTAATTCTAGAGATGTCTTGGATTAAAGTCTCCCACAAGTAATCAGGAAGTGTAGTTTCAAACTCCCAACTCTGTCCTTTAAGGGTGGCACAGCTGGTGGATCAGCTGCCTCACGGCTTGAGTGATCGGGGTTTAAGCTCTACTCTGATGCCTGTGTGGAGTTTGCACCGTATCTCCGTGACAGTGTGGACTACCTCCGGGTGCTCCGGATTCCTCCACAGTTCATCTGCCCAGTCGGGGAAGGAACAGTCAGCTCCCCACAGTGCAAAATGGGGAGGGGAATCAAGAACCAGAGGACATACGTAGGCTTAAAGTGAGAGGGGAAAGATTTAACAGGAACCTGAGGGGCAACTTTTTCACACAGAAGGTGGTGGGTATATGGAATGAGCTGCCGGAAGAGGTAGTTGAGGCATGTACTATCACAACATTTAAAAGTGATTTAGACAGGTACATGGATCGGAAAAGGTTAGAGAAATACGGGCCAAACTCGGACAGATGGGACATCTTGATCGGCATGGACAAATTGGGCCGAAGGGCCAGTTTCCAAGTTGGGGTGACTTGACTCTAAAGAGTACAACTGCAGAAAGAAAAATGGACCATTTAGGTCACTTTGTTCTTTGGAAAAAAAGAGAATTCTTTGTTCTACTATTATTACTCTGAATTCACAAGTTGAACGGACTTTATGAAATATTGCAGTCCTTATTTTCAGTCAAAGTATAAACAACAAGGTTAAGGAACAGGACAATAGGTTCCCCACGCTGGTGCCTGTTTCTCGTGTCCACGTGCCTTAGGGGCTTTGGCAAGGGAGGTAAAGCATTCTCATCTAATCTGTGCAGGAAAGTAACTGCAGACGCTGGTTTAAACCGAAGACAGCCACAAAATGCTGGAGTAACTCAGTGGGTCAGGCAGCATCTCTGGAGAGAAGGAACGGATGACGTTTCGGGTCGAGACCCTTCTTCTGACTGAGAATCAGGGGGAGAGGGAAACGTGGAGATATGGAAGGGTAAGGTGTGAAAACACAGATCAAAGGGGACGATGTTCAAGGAAACGTCCCAAAACGCCACCCGTTCCTTCTCTCCGGAGATGCTGCCTGTCCCACTGTGTTACTCCAGCATTTTGTGTCCACCTCATCTCATTTGTAACTGGCTGACAATGTTTATCAACTCTGAGATTCAGAAGTGTCCCCCCTGCCTAATGCAGTGTGCTATTTAACAAATGTCAGTGTCACGAGGGATCAGTTGGTGAAACTAGGAGAGTTAATGGAAAGGTTACTTTGACACACTGGCTGTTCTTAATGGAAACAGAATTGCTGGCCAAGTTTAGCTGGATGTGGGCTGCCAGTTAATCTCTCCAAGGCAGACTATACGATAAATCATACAACAAAAAAATGCCTTCACTGCCATACTAAAGAAAGAAAGACAGATGAATGAAAAAGCCGAGCACAGGCACTCATCATCCATTTCTGAACGACGTTATTCGGCTGAAAATGGGGATCGCAAGATATAAAGAATAGAAAGTCAATCGATACGGGGCAGTGACTGTGTAGGAAGGAACTGCAGATGCTGGTTTACACCAAAGATAGACACAAAATGGTGGAGTAGCTCAGCGGGACAATAGACAATAGACAATAGGTGCAGGAGGAGGCCATTCGGCCCTTTGAGCCAGCACCGCCATTCAATGTGATCATGGCTGATCATTCTCAATCAGTACCCCGTTCCTGCCTTCTCCCCATACCCCCTGACTCCACTATCCTTAAGAGCTCTATCTAGCTCTCTCTTGAATGCATTCAGAGAATTGGCCTCCACTGCCTTCTGAGGCAGAGAATTCCACAGATTCACAATTCTCTGACTGAAAAAGCTTTTCCTCATCTCCGTTCTAAATGGCCTACCCCTTATTCTTAAACTGAGGCCCCTTGTTCTGGACTCCCCCAACATTGGGAACATGTTTCCTGCCTCTAACGTGTCCAACCCCTTAATAATCTTATGTTTCGATAAGATCCCCTCTCATCCTTCTAAATTCCAGTGTATACAAGCCTAGTCGCTCCAGTCTTTCAACATATGACAGTCCCGGGCAGCATCTCTGGAGGGAAGGAATGGGTGACCCTTCTTCAGACTGAGAGTCAGGGGAGAGGGAGACACAGAGGTAAGGATGTGTATGGTGTGAAAACGAGACATCAAAGGGGACGGGATGCAAGGAAAATCTTCGTTTAGTTTCGTTTAGTTAGGTTTGGATATACAGCGTGCAAACAGGCCCTTCGGCCCATTGAGTTCACGCCGACGATCAATCGCCCGTTTCATGTTATCCCACTTTCTCATCCACTCCCTGCACACCAGGGGCAATTAACCTACAGGCACCGTGCCACCCATATCTGCAAGTGAAAAACAAGGATTAGCGGAGGATTTTAGCTTTACTACTGACCTCAATAGCACACACGAGCTGGATACGTCATCTATCAGCACCTCTCTAGGTGCTAACGGTGGTTAGTTGGCACTAAACACAACACAGGGTCGGTCGGCCGAATTCTGCTGGGATTCAACCAGGGCTGGTGAAGATCTACAGGATGTCTATGTCAAGGTTAATGACTGGCCGATTATCTTTGGGTAAATGATGCAGCCTCATCTGATGCCTCCTGCTTCATACTGCATTAAGTTGCAAAGATACCTTCTTTTGCCTTTACTTTAGACTTGAGAGTTAATGCAAGGAAACAGGCCCTGCGGCCCACCGAGTCCACGCCGACCAGCCATCTCCCCGCACACCAGCACGATCCCACACAATCGGGACAATTTTACAATTTTACCAAAGTCAATTAACCTACAAACCTGCACGTCTTTGGAGTGTGGGAGGAAACCGGAGCACCCGGAGAAAACCCACGCGGTCACAGGGAGAACGTACAAACTCCGTACAGAGAGCACCCGTAGTTACGCCACCGTGCCGACCTTCTTCCATCTTCCATCTGTGTTGGAAACCACCTCCCTTTCAATCTGCACAATCACTGATCTAGCATCTCAGCGGGTCAGGCAGCATCCATGGAGGGAGTGGACAGGTGACGTCTTGCATTCATAAGTTCATGTGATAGGAGCAGAATTAGGCCATTTGGCCCATCAAGTCTACTCTGCCATTCAATCATGGCTGATCTATCTCTCCCTCCTAACCCCATTCTCCTGCCTTCTCCCCATGGGATCTAGCTGCATGATCCACTGGGTTCCTCCGGCACTTTGTTTTAAGCTCGGGGTTCCGTCATCTGCAGCTTCTCCACTGACCGAACTCCACTACTACCCATGACCCCAGGCCTTCTGTTGTTCACATCCCCAAGGACTGTTAACCCTAGGGGTGCCAACTATCTCACTCCCAAATAAGGGACAAGGTGACTTCACCGCCCCGTGCCCCATGTAACCTCACCCAGCCAGCGGCCATGTGCTCCCGTTCCACCAATGGCGGCTGCCCGGCCAGGAGGTGGGTTGCTACGCAACCTCTGTTAGGTGGCGCCCAGGCCTCCCGGCCTTCAGTGTCCGGACCTACAGAATCCGGACCTACAGTGTCCGGGCCTACAGTGTCCGGGCCGACTATCCATGTTTTCCAGAGATGCTTAGAGGGAGTACAGAGAAGGTTCACCAGATTGATCCCTGGGATGGCAGGACTTTCATATGAAGAAAGACTGGATAGACTAGGCTTATAGAAATATATAAAATTCTTAAGGGGTTGGAGAGGCTAGATGCGGGAAGATTGTTACCGATGTTGGGGAAGTCCAGAATCAGGGGTCACAGCTTAAGGATAAGGGGGAAGTCTTTTAGGACCGAGATGAGAAAACATTTCTTCACACAGAGAGTCGTGAGTCTGTGGAATTCTCTGCCACAGTGGGTCAGTTGAGGCCAGTTCATTGGTTATATTTAAGAGGGAGTTAGATGTGGCCCTTGTGGCTAAAGGGATCAGGGGGTATGGAGAGAAGGCAGGTACAGGTTACTGAGCTGGATGATCAGCCATGATCATATTGAATGGCGGTGCAGGCTCGAAGGGCCGAATGGCCTACTCCTGCACCTATTTTCTATGTTTCTATGTTTCTATGCTGCCTGACCCACTGAGTTACTCCAGCACTTTGTGTCTTTTTTGTTGTTGTAAACCAGCATCTGCAGTTCCTTGTACCTCCTTGGAAATATTCAAATCTAAAGTAGAAAAGGTTTCGAGAGGCATTCTCCACTTTCCTGGGACGTTTCAAAGTCAACTTGGCTAATAAATTACTTTAAGAGTTATTTTCATTAGGCCAGCAAACACCGCAGCTAGTTTTCAAACACTGGCATTCCAGAAATTGTAGGAAATTAAATTTAGTTTAGTTTAGAGATACTGTGCGGAAACAGGCCCTTCACCCCACCTTCACCCCACCGTGTCCACACTGACCAATGATCCCCGCACATTAACACTATCCTACACACACTAGAGACAATATACAATTTTACCGAAGCCAATCATAGGCGGCACGGTGGCGCAGCGGTAGAGTTGCTGCCTTTCAGCGAATGCAGCGCCGGAGACTCAGGTTCGATCCTGACTACAGGTGCTGTACTGTAACGGAGTTTGTACGTTCTCCCCGTGACCTGCGTGGGTTTTCTCCGAGATCTTCGGTTTCCTCCCACACTCCAAAGACGTACAGGTTTGTAGGTTAATTGGCTTGGTGTAAACTGTAAAAATTGTCTCTAGTGGGTGTAGGATAGTGTTAATGTGCGGGGATCGCTGGGCGGTGCGGACCCGGTGGGCCGAAGGGCCTGTTTCTGCGCTGTATCTCTAAATCTAAAAATCTAAAAATCAAAATCTAAATCCAATCAGCTTAGAAACTTGTACGTCTTTGGAGTGTGGGAGGAAACTGGAGCTCTCGGAGAAAACCCACGCAGGTCACGGGGAGAACGTACAAACTCTGTACAGACAGCACCTGTAGTCAGTATCGAACCCGGGTCTCTGGCGCTGTGAGGCAGGTGCTCTACCACTGCACCAGCTAGTAAATGCCTAGTAACTTTATTTGATTTGGATTGGTTTGAGGGATAAACATTGGCAAGGTGCCAGGGAGAGCCCACTGTCTTTTTCCCAAATACACTGTTTGAATGTAACAAGAACAACCTTTCATTAGCAGCTCACCCGGAAGGTGAAGCCTTCACAAAGCACATTGTACCCGAACCAAAGTGCTGATGTATATTGTGTGCGTCGTGTCTGAACACCCACTCATACTCATGCAGTAAGAACAAGCTACTTTAAAAAAAAAAAATCCAGAACATTCCTGTCAAAGAATAACAAAAGCAATACAAGACACTGGAATGTGGCTGCTCCAATGTGTTTAGTTGTTTCAGGGCCCGTTTAATGCTCCGTTCAATATGCAAACACTATCAAATAGCAATGTGTACCACCCTGCGAAGTGTGGCCTGAACCCTTGACCTTATGATTTAAGAGCAAGTGCACCTTCACTGAGGCAAGGGTGAACATTTTACAACTGTTGCCATGCCGAAAGCATGTTGACTTCACAGCAATGGAGTTGAAGTTGAACTCGGGTTGGCAGGCAGAATTGAGCTTTCTCAGCGTGGAAACAGGCCCTTCAGCCAAACTTGCCCACCCCCGACCGACATGCCCCTTCTACATGAGTCCCACTTGCCTGCGTTCACGAGTTCATAAGTTCATCAGTTGTCGGAGCGGAATCAGGCCATTCGGCCCATCAAGTCTACTCCGCCATTCAATCATGGCTGATCTATCCTTCCCTCTCAAACCCATTCTCCTGCAATCTCCCCGTAACCCTTGACACCCTTACTAATGTTGGGGCCATACTAAATATGGGCGTTTGGCCCATATCTCTCTAAACATTTCGTGGCCATGCACCTGTCCAATGTTTCTTAAATGTTGTGATAGTACCTGCCTTAACTACCTCCTCCAGCAGCTCATTCCATATAACCACCACCCTTTGTGTAAACAAAGTGGCCCCTCAAGTTCCTATTAAATCTTGTTGATGGGGTGGATATATTTGGATGGATTGGAGGTATCATTGAGGTATGTTTCTTGGTTAAAGAAGAGACACTCTGATTGTCTTCTGCTAATTCAACCAATGCCAGCAACCAGGAACCAGGTTGTCAT
The DNA here is from genome assembly GCF_053455715.1 of Rhinoraja longicauda. NCBI lineage: Eukaryota > Metazoa > Chordata > Chondrichthyes > Rajiformes > Arhynchobatidae > Rhinoraja > Rhinoraja longicauda. The sequence continues at coordinate 8,596,316 of NC_135973.1, forward strand.
CGCAGGTGGGTGTGTGGGATTTCCAGCAGGGTCCATTGAGGGTGGAACAAAGACACAAAGTGCTGGAGTTAGTCAGTGGGTCAGGCAAACATGGAGAACGTGGATCACTGTCATTTTGGGTCGGGACCATTATTCAGTCCCTGTTGCTCAATTGAGGGTGGGTTTGGTCTTGCAAACACATTCTGGCCATCGGTACTCTGATGGTGGACATCACGAGTGCATTTACCATTCGACGCGGAGACCATGGGGTCAGTTCCGACGTGGAGACCACGGGAGGAGCTCCGACATGGGACCACAGAGGGAGCTTCAACATGGGACCATGGGGGAAGCTCCGACCTGGAGACCACTGGGGGAGCACCGACATGGGACCATGGGGGAGCTCTGACATGGGACCATGGGGGAGCTCTGATGTGGAGACCACGGTGGAGCTCCAACATGGGACCATGGGGGGAGCTCCAACATGGGACCACTGGGGGAGCTCCGACATGGGACCATGGGGGAGCTCCGACATGGGACCATGGGGGAGCTCCGAAGTGGAGACCACAGGGGGAGCTCCAACGTGGGACCACAGGAGGGGAGCTCTGAGACAGAGACCATGGGGGGAGCTCGGACATGGAGACCACAGGGAAAAAGTTGCCTCTCAGGTTCCTATGAAATTATTCCCCTCTAATCTTAAACCAATATGGAGTCTGCACGTTCTGGTTCGTGATTCCCTTACTCTGGGTAGAAGACTCTGTGCATTCACCCAATCTACTTAGTTTTAGAGATCTATCTTTTTGATTATACGCATTTTATTCCATTGCTAGGGAGAGAAGCAAAGGCAGATTAAGTTGTAGCATTCATTAGGAAGCTGGATAAATATCTAACAATATTTCTAAGGTTATTGGGAGAGGCCTGGGGAGTGGGTCTAGCTGTATCGTTTTTGCATGAAAACACAAGGAACTGCAGATGCTGGAATCTTGAGCAAGACACAAAGTGCTGGAGTAACTCATCGGGTCAGGCAGCATCTGAGGAGGGAATGGCCAGGTGAGGTTTCGGGTGGGGACCCTTCTGTCAGGCTGAGCCCAAAACGTCACCTGTCCATTTCCTCTGCAGATGCTACCTGACCCAACGGGTTCCTCGAGCACTTTGTGTGTTATTATTTACAAACACGCTGTTCTGGACTCGATGGGCCGAATAGCCTCCTTCCTTCAGTAACCAATCTTTGACTGGGTGCTATTCAGCCAGAAGGTGTTCAGATATTATTCTGTTTTGCCCCAATTCCCTCGACGCCTGTTTGCACAAAGTTAAACAAAGAATTCCACAATTCTCTGATAGTGTTTTGGGTTACCGTGTGTTTGAACAAATTAAACCACTTTACCACCTGTGCTCCGTTTATAAGCCGCCGATAAGGAACATAAAAGGCCTCTTCTGCCTGACAATAGCCATGCGCTCCCGTTACCTGTTGAGGTAGGAATGAAAGGCAAACTCAAACAAATTGTAGTTTCAGTCTTTGTAGCGACTGCTTTTTGTTACTTCTCTTCACTTGTCTGTGGACGAGAAGCCGGTGGTGTCCACAGGCTCCAAGTCTTCAAAGTGCTCTTTTCAATGCCTGTGATTGTGTGTTCTGCTGTTTGAGGTGAAGGCACAGGGTGTTAACACCTTACAACCCTTCCCCTCTCTCGCTTTTGTTCCCACTAAAACCTTGTCTTAACACCATCAGTCAGGCGAAGTCCCTTTCTGAAAGATGACCAGGGCAAACCGCACAAAGGGCTCGCTGAGTGCAGGTGGCCGATTTCCTTCATTGGCAAACAAGACCGCAAAACATCCATCTTTGTCCGCGGGAGAATGGGGGGGGCTTTGTCGCATTGAAAGAATTTGTGTATCGTAATTACATCTGTCACTGGCTTGAAGGCCACTCGACAAGCTGATTATGTTTACCTGGTAGAAATGCGCTCGCAATTCCTGTGCATTTCAACTTTGGTTTCATTGTCGCTACCATTGTACGCACGATAATAACATTTTCTATCTTCTCAAAACAAAGGCCGAGTGGTGATCTTGTGGAGGTGTCAGGTACGATCCTGACAGCGGCACAAAATAATTTCACAAGTTCACAGGTTATATATAGTCTGAAGAAGGGTCTCGACCCGAAACGTCACCCATTCCTTCTCTCATATATATATAACAACTACAGCATGGAAACAGGCCTGTCCGGCCCTACCAGTCCACGCCGACCATTCTCCCTGACCTAGTCTCATCTACCTGCACTCAGACCATAACCCTCTAATCCCCTCTTATCCATATACCTATCCAATCTCACCTGAAATGCTGCCTGACCTGCTGAGTTACTCCAGCATTTTGTGAATAAATACCTTCGATTTGTACCAGCATCTGCAGTTATTTTCTTATACTGCTTATATATAGGAGTAGAATTGAATTAAGCCATTCGGCCCGCCGAGTCCACTCCGCCATTCAATCATGGTTGATCTCTGCCTCCCAATCCCACTTTCCTGCCTTCTCCCTTGAGAAGAGTGGGTCAGGGTAACCCTTGACACCCCTGTTCTAATCATGAATTTGTCTCTCTCTCTGCCACTGACTGAAAAATATCCACTGACTTGGCCTCCACAGCCCTCTGTGGCAATGAGTTCCACAGATTGACTACCCTCAATTTGACCATTTGTGGCACGGTGGCACAGCGATTGAGTTGCTGCCTCACAGCGCCAGAGACCCGGGTTCGATCCTGACTACGGGTGCTACAAGTACGGGGAGTTTGTACGTTCTCCTCATGGCCTGCGTGGGCTTTCTCCGGGTGCTCCGGTTCTCTGGTTTCCTCCCACACTCCAGTCATGCAGGTTAATTAGGTTCATTTGGCTTCGGTAGATAAAAAACTGTAAATTGTCCTCAGCGTGCAGGATAGTGCTAGTGTACGCTGGTCGGCGTGGACTCGGCGGGCCGAAGGTTCTGTTTCCGCGCTGTATCTCTAAACTAAACTAAGCTAAACTATAGCTACTTTCTCATGACCATCAGGTTCTTGCACAGTCCTAATCCTACTTTTCACTCCAACAGAACATTATGGACAGACACAAAGTGCTGGAGTAACTCAGAAAGTCAGGCAGCATCTCAGGAGAAAATGGCTAGGTGACATTTCATGTCGGGACCCTTCTTCAGATGCTTCCTGACCTGCGGAGTTACTCCAGAATTGTGTGTCTATCTTTGGTATAAACTAGCATCTGCAGTTTCTTGTTATTACACTAGGACATTATGGACCACTACTTACATTATGGACCACTACTTACATTATGGACCACTACTTACATTATGGACCACTTCTTACATTATGGACCACTACTTACATTATGGACCACTACTTACATTATGGACCACTTCTTACATTATGGACCACTACTTACATTATGGACCACTACTTACATTATGGACCACTACTTACATTATGGACCACTACTTACATTATGGACCACTACTTACATTATGGACCACTACTTACATTATGGACCACTACTTACATTATGGACCACTTCTTACATTATGGACCACTACTTACATTATGGACCACTACTTACATTATGGACCACTACTTACATTATGGACCACTACTTACATTATGGACCACTACTTACATTATGGACCACTTCTTACATTATGGACCACTACTTACATTATGGACCACTTCTTACATTATGGACCACTACTTACATTATGGACCACTTCTTACATTATGGACCACTTCTTGCGCTACCGTGGACTTTGTTTTCTAATTGTGATTTACACTAATGTCTAGCTTTTAGTTTTAGTTTTAGAGATACAGCGCGGAAACAGGCCCTTCGGCCCACCGAGTCTGCACCGACCAGCGATCCCCGCACATTAACACTATCCGACACACACTGGGGACAATTTTACATTTATACAAAGCCAATTAACCTACATACCTGAACGTCTTTGGAGTGTGGGAGGAAACTGAAGATCTCAGAGAAAATCCACGCAGGTCACAGGGAGAAGGTACAAACTCCGTACAGACAGCGCCCATAGTCAGGATCGAACCCGGGTCTCTGGCGCTGCATTCGCTGTAAGGCAGCAACTCTACGCTGCGCCACAGTGGCCGCCCATAGTTCAATGCAATGTCTCTTTATTTTTATCGTCACGTAGATTTTAGGTGTCAGTTATGTGAAGCTTATGTTTTTATGTGTTTGTCTGTGTCTGTATATCTGTATCGCTGTAAAGTTTCCATTCCAGCTGTATCTCACTGTACATGTGCATATGACCATAAGGGATATTTGGAGAAGGCATGCACGAGTTATTGATTGTGGACGATCAGCCATGATCACATTGAATGGCAGTGCTGGCTCGAAGGGCCGAATGGCCTCCCCCTGCACCTATTTTCTATGTTTCTATAAACTTGACTTGATTTGGCTCTTGATTAGACAAGATTATTTTAAGCGGGCGCATCTGGTATTATATTTAGTCTGTCGTGGTATTGCAAATCTCTGTCTCTGCCGCATATTGAAGCTACGTGTAAATTTACTACAGTTCCCTGCTGTTCACGTTGTGCACTTACAGTGGCTCCACAGAGTTCAGTGAATGGTCTATCTGTGCTCATACAAGGGAAGTTGGCTATTTCCAGGGCATCCTTCAAGGTGATTACAACTGTTAAAGCCCAAGGAACAAAATAACATTTACAATTCGTTAGCTAGAAAAGCTCGTAGGGATGTTCAGAATCTGTCTGAGCAACCTTGTAAACCGTAACAACCATTAGCTGCAGTTCTTCTGAAACATCTGTGGCATGTTTCAGAACAGCGGTAGAGTTGCTGCCTTACAGCAAATGCAGCGCCGGAGACTCAGGTTCGATCCTGACTACGGGCGCCGTCTGTACGGAGTTTGTACGTCCTCCCCGTGACCTGCGTGGGTTTTCTCCGAGATCTTCGGTTTCCTCCCACACTCCAAAGACGTACAGGTTTGTAGGTTAATTGGCTGGGCAAATGTAAAAATTGTCCATAGTGGGTGGAGGATAGTGTTAATGTGCGGGGATCGCTGGGCGGCGCGGACCCGGTGGGCCGAAGGGCCTGTTTCTGCGCTGTATCTCTAAATGTAAAAAAATGTAAAAAAATGACTGATCATGAGAAGAAAGTAGGAAGTATATAACTCAGTGCGAAGAAATGCTGGAAAGTTACTTAGGACATGCGGTGAGCTCGCTGACTGACAATCTCATTAATCCGTTTACAAGGATTGTTGAGAAAGGCACAATCTTAAAGTAGGTGCTCAATATTCTGGAGTTCCAGTGTTTTATCAGGTTCAGATTGAGGAGTAACATGGAGGAGGAAGGTTGTTTCCATGGAAACGTTATGGAAAAATGCCGAACAATGGCAGCAGTCAATGAGATGCAGTGTGGAAGGGGATGGATGTAGATGTTCGTACAGCTGTGGCCTGCTGCACAGCAGCAGTGGAGTGACCCTTGCCAAGGGTCAGCTTCTGAAACCAGAGAGTGTTTCTCCAAACACAGCTGCGAACGTCACTGCAGGGGTTACAGGCTGATGCGGGCTGGTTACCAAGGTAGTGCTCTCAATGGGGCCGCCATTCCAGTTCCCAAAATCAATGCAAGTGCATCCATTCTGATCAGTGTATTGCAGGTCAAACCGTTAACGGTGGCGCAGCGGTAGAGTTGCTGCCTTACAGCGAATGCAGCGCCGGAGACTCAGGTTCGATCCTGACTACGGGTGCTGTCTGTACGGAGTTTGTACGTTCTCCCCGTGACCTGCGTGGGTTTTCTCCGAGATCTTTGGTTTCCTCCCACACTCCAAAGACGTACAGGTATGTAGGTTAATTGGCTGGGCAAATGTGAAACAAAATTTAAAAAAATTGTCCCTAGTGGGTGTAGGATAGTGTTAGTGTGTGCGGGGATCGCTGGGCGGCGCGGACCCGGTGGGCCGAAGGGCCTGTTTCCGCACTGTATCGCTAAATCTAAAAACAATCAAGTAACTTGATTCATTTTAATGCTTCACGTGCTAATGGCTCCCTCACCATAACATGTTGTGGGTGGCACGGTGGCGCAGCGGTAGAGTTGCTGCCTTGCAAGGGCAGAGAACTGGGGGCGATCCTGACTAGCGGCCGCTAGTTTGTGAAGCAGAGATATAGGAGGTCCGAGTGCCTGAAGGGGAGATATAGGAGGTCCTTCCTTCCCGCCGCTGTGAGACTGCACAACCAGCACTGCTCCCAGCAGACAAGTCAACAATAACAGCTAAGAACACACAGAAAACCGATGACAATTTATGTATCTTTTATTTATAATGAATGATCCCTTGCTGTCCACTTTGCAACTGTGACACTGTAAATTTCCCCGGTGTGGGACAAAGAAAGGAATATATTATTTGTCCATTCTCCCTGTCACCTGCATGGTTTGCTCCGGGAATGTCCTCCCACACTCCAAAGATGTAACTGGCTTTGGTGAAAATGGAAAATTGCCATTGGCGTGTAGGATAGTGGTAGTGTGCGGGGAACGCTGGTCAGTGCAGGTTCGATGGGCCGAAGGGCCTGTTTCTGTGCTGTATCTCTAAAAGATGTACAGTTTTGTTGGCTAATTGGCTTCTGTAAATTGTAAATTATCTCCAGTGCGTTGGATAGTTTAGTTTAATTTATTGTCACCTGTACCGAGGTACAGTTAAAAGCTTTCGTTGCGTGCTAACTAGTCATTGGAAAGACAGTGCATGATTACCATCAAGACACCCACAGTGCACAGATACATGATAAAGGGAATGATGTTTAGTGCAAGATAAAGTCCGATTAAAGATAATTTAGCTTACGATGGTATTTATTCACAAAGTGCTGGAGTAACTCAGCGGGTCAGGCATGCATCTCAGGAGAGAAGGAATGGGCGACGTTTCGGGTCAAGACCCTTCTTCAGTCTGAAGAAGGGTCTCGACCCGAAACGTCGCCCATTCCTTCTCTCCTGAGATGCTGCCTGACCTGCTGAGTTACTCCAGCACTTTGTGAGTAAATACCTTCGATTTGTACCAGCATCTGCAATTATTTTCTTACATCTAGCTTACATAGTGCGAGTGTCCTGGTCAGCGCTGACTCGATAGGCCAGACGACCTGTTTCCATGGTGTACCTAAAGTCTAAAGTCGAAAGATAATGGAAGGCCTACAGTTTTAACGTCTCTTCCCAAAGACAGTGCCTCCAGCAACGTAGAACTCTCTGAATTGTGTGGCCACATCACTCGAGCAGTGTTTGAAACTGCCGTCTTCTCTCTCAATAGATGCCGCCAGACCACAGATGCTTAATGCGTATCACCTTCATATATCTACAGCCGGAAACAGGCCTTTTCGGCCCTCCAAGTCCGTGCCGCCCAGTGATCCCCGTACATTAACTCTATCCTACACCCACTAGGGACAATTTTTTTACATTTACCCAGCCAATTTTTTTACATTTACCCAGCCAATTAACCCCCAGAGTTGCAGGGATTAGCCTGTTAATTCTGCCGCTTTGAAAGGGGAGAGCGGGGAAAGGCAAGGCAAGAAGCGTGTGTGGTTTTCCATTTCTGAGTACATCGACGGATCGTTTTCCTGCCATTGATGGCTGTTTTATTCGGCAAGTGGTGAGGTGGGAACCCTGACTCCTGTCACCACATCAGATGAACCAAAAGTCCCGGAGGCGAGGGAAGCGGGTTGAGGATGCCGGTGAGCTGTGGTGAACCAGAGCAGTCTTGCACATGGCAACAGGCCAAGGTTCTGTCAAGTCTCCAATGTTCACAGTGATCACAGACTTGCACCAAAGTCTGGAGTTATATAAACATTGGCGCAGGTAGAACAGAAATTGCCAATCAATCTTCATCATGTTCACTGAGATTGTTCCCATTTCCCTTTTATTTTTTTTCTCTTTATTTCCTTTATTTATTGGCAGCCCTGTGGCTCAGCAGCAGAGTTTGCTGCCTCGCAGCGCCAGAGACCCGGGTTCCATCCTGACCACGGGCGCTGTCTGTACGCCGTTTGTACGTTCTCCCCGTGACCCGCGTGTGTTTTCTCCAGCTGCTCCGGTTTCCTCCCACACTCCAAAGACGTGCAGGCTCGTAGGCTAATCGTCTTCTGGAAATTGTAAATTGTGCCTAGTGTATGCAGGATAGTGCTAGTGTATGGGGATCTCTGGTTGGCGTGGACTCGATGGGCCGAAGGGCCTGTTTCAGCGCCGTGTTTCTTAATGAACTAAGTGCTGCATAATGACACCGTTGGTGGCATTTCCTTCACTTTACAAACGTCCAGGCTGATGCTATCTGTGTTGCGTAGGTACACCGGAGCTGGTGTAACCATTCCTTACCTCATGCCATCAACATTGTAGTCACAACATGGTCTGATGCCCTAGTCTTTACCTCATCGAAAGCCCTTCTTTGCAATCATGTGAAGTGAATCAATTTGATTGAAGACTGTCTTCAGCTTTGCTGGATCTAGATTTAGTCTACATTTAGAGATACAGTGCGGAAACAGGCCCTTCGGCCCACCGAGTCCGCGCCGACCAGCCATCCCCAAACATCAGCACCATCCTACACACACACCAGGGACAATTTTACATCTATACCAATTAACCTACAAACCTGTACTTCTTTGGAGTGTGGGAGGAATCCGAAGATCTTGGAGAAAACCCAGGCAGGTCACGGGGAGAACGTACAAGCCCCGCACAGACAAACAGCCGTAGTCAGGATCGAACCCGGGTCTCTGGCGCTGTCAGGCAGTAGCTCGACCGCTGCGCCACTGATGGTAATAATTGAATTAGAATTTTATCTCTCAGTGCCAACATTTCAAGGGATAGCAAAAAGAGTCTAGAGCCTGAACAAGCTCAGTATAGCCACTTCCAAAGGTCCCCAATGGTTTCCATGTAGGTCAGGAGACAGTGCCCACCTGCCTGACCTCTGGCCCACCAACCTCTATCCCATCCCAGAAGACACTGGGAATTGCAGAGGCTGGAATTTTAAGCAAAACACAAAGTGCTGGAGTAACTCAGCGGGCCAGGCAGCATCTATGGAGAAATAGGATGGGCGACGTTTCGAGACTGAAGAAGGGTCCCGACCTGAAACGTCACCCATCTTTTTTCTCCAGAGATGTTGCCTGACCCGCTGAGTTACTCCAGCACTTAGTGTCTAACTGTGGAGGAAATGGGTAGGTGACGTTTCGGGATGGGGTCCTTCTTCAGACTTCTCCTTCTTTGTCTTGTTTTGCATGCTGTCCAAACAGATCAGATACCTCATATTTCCCTGCCTGTATCCATCTATTACCTGTCATACTTTGTCCTGCCTCTTGTCTCTCCCAGATTTCTCCCCCCCCCCCATCCCCATCCTCAGTCTGCAAAAGGTTCCCTACCCAAAAAGTCACCTGAGCAATTCCTCCGTGGATGCTGCCCGACTCACTGAGTTACTCCAGCACTTTTTGTTTTGTCCATTCTATCCCTGCCAGTTTGAGGGGAGAAATCTGTTTGGTGAAATTTGGGTGGTGAATCTGTGGAATTCATTGCCACAGACGGCTGTGGAGGCCAAGTCAATGAACATTTGTAAGGTGGAGATGAACAGATTCTTGATCACTAAGGGTGTCAGGGGTTATGGGGTGAAGCCAGGGGAATGGGGTTGAGGAGGAAATATAGATCAGCCATGATTGAATGGCGGAGTAGACCTAATTCTGCCCCTATCACTTATGAAATCCCTCAGTGTCTGACACAGTAATGCCACCACAGCTTACAATTAGGGTTAAAATTCCTACCTTTTCTTGGTACTGATGCAACTATAATTATCAGGAAAATTACCACTGAACCAATTAATGTGCCTTAAAAACACAATACTTAACAACTTCACAAAACTTTCAAGACAATTAAGACTTTTCACCTCAATGATGTTTCCATAAGTTCATAGATTCTAGGAGCAGAATGAGGCCACTCGGCCCATCAAGTCTACTCTGCCATTTAATCATGGCTGATCTATTTTCCCTCTCAACCCCATTCTCCTGCCTTCTCCCCATAACCTCTGACACCCTTAAAAATATCCATTGATGGCCTCCACAGCCGTCTGTTGCAATGAATGCCACAGATTCTCCACCCTCTGACTAAAGAAATTCCTTCTCATCTCCTTTCTAAAGGTACGTCCTTTAATTCTGAGGCTGTGGCCTCCGGTCCTCGCCTCTCCCACTAGTGGAAACATCCTCTCCACATCCACTCTATCCAGGCCATTTAAAGTGTTAAAGGATGTACAATTTTTCTTCCTCTTTCCCATCTCAATGATGTGTCTCTCTGCTTTATAAGAAAACAACTGCAGATGCTGGTACAAATCGAAGGTACTTATTCACAAAATGCTGGAGTAACTCAGCAGGGCAGGCAGCATCTCAGGAGAGAAGGAATGGGTGACGTTTCGGGTCGAGACCCTTCTTCAGACTGATGTCAGGGGGGGCGGGACAAAGGAAGGATATAGGTGGAGACAGGAAGATAGAGGGAGATCTGGAAAGGGGGAGGGGAAGAGAGGGACAGAGGAACTATCTAAAGTTGTGGAAGTCAATGTTCATACCACTGGGCTGCAAGCTGCCCAGGCGAAATATGAGGTGCTGTTCCTCCATTTTCCGGTGGGCCTCACTATGGCTCTGCTTTAGTCAATACCCATCCCCACTCCATCTCTGCTGAAATAACACCAAGACTTGTATCAACCTACGACATAGGAAATGGGAGCCGTCAATGTCTTTGGCAGCTGTCATTACTTCCTATTCATCTTCCAAACCCAAATAACAGCGATGTCCTAGGGTTTCTGAAAACCTATTAATGAGAATGTTTACATAGCGGGAAGAATCTTAAGGCACCATGAGTGGCGCAGCGGTAGAGTTGCTGCCTTACAGCACTTACAGCGCTAGAGACCCGGGTTCGATCCAGACTCCGGGTGCTGTGCTGTCTGTATCGAGTTTGTACGTTCTCCCCGTGACCCGCATGGGTTTTCGCCAAGAATTTCCGTTTCTTCCCACACTCCAACGACGTAGGTTAATTGGCTTGGTATCAATGTAAAAATTGTCCCTAGTGCAGAACAGTGTTAATGTGCGGGGATCGCTGGTCGGTACGGTCTCGGTGGGCCGAATGGCCCTGTTTCCACGCTGTATCTCTAAACTAAACTAAACTAAGCATGAAAGGAGAAAACTAGAGGATTCAAATTTTTTAAGTCTTTATTTCCAGTTTAGTAGTGTGCTACGAATAAGTTCAATGAAAGGTGTCCATGGTTTTTTTTTAGATTAATAAGCCTGTTAGTCCATAAAACCTTTATTGAAAAGTTATAGGATGGAATAGGCAATTCATGTAACGAGAACAACACTTCTATTAATGTCTTCTAATTGAACAACCAGTTCACGAGAATCATTTACAAATTTCAATGAGTTAAGTTTAGGCTTAAGTTTATTATTGTCATATGACTGAATAGCACGCAACGACAAAGCTTTTCACTGTACCTCGGTACGCGTGATCATAGCAATAACAAACTAACTAGATAAATAAACAGTGAAAAGGTGTTTGCATGCTATCCAAACAGATCAGATATTTGATATCTCCTTGCCTATATCCATACTTTGTCCTTTCTCTTCCCTTTCCCACCTTTCTCCCCCACCCCCCCCCCCCAATCAGTCTAAAGATGGGTTCCGACCCGAAACCTCACCAGAGAAACCTCACCGAAAGTTCTCCAGAGTTGCCGCCTGATCCATTGAGTTACTCCAGTACTTTGTGCACCTTCAGATATACCACACATACATGCAGTCAGTTCAAACTCAAGTACAATAGATAGAGCAAAGGGGAAGATACAGAGTGCAGAATATAATTCTCAGCATTGTAGTGCACCAGTTCCATAGTCAAGGTCCAACGTCCGTAATGGGGTAGAGGTGGATTGGACAGTGCTCTAGCTTATGGAAGGACCATTCAGAAGCCTGATAACAGAGGGGGAAGAAGCTACTCCCCCCACTCACTGGGAAGCTCCCAAGCCTCTCCCTTGTCTTCCTTTTGCCTTCTGGGAGAAGGTACAAGAGCTTGAAGGCTTGGATGTTTAGACTTAAGAGCAGCTTAGACCATAGATCACTGAACAGTACAGCACAGCAACGGGCCCTTCGGCCCACAACAACCTCTTCTAAGTCGTGACCAAATCACCTCTTTCAAACCCTGTACCAGAGATGTTGGCACATACTCTTACTCTTCATTCTACCTCATTTGGTAATTCCGTTATTGCACTTTAATATTCTTTTGCTCTGCTTAGATGTTATAGACAATAGACAATAGGTGCAGGAGAAGGCCATTCGGCCCTTTGAGCCAGCACCACCATTCAATGTGATCATGGCTGATCATTCTCAGTCAGTACCCCCTTCCTGCCCTCTCCCCATACCCCCTAACTCCGCTATCCTTAAGAGCTCTATTTAACTCTCTCTTGAATGCATTCAGAGAACTGGCCTCCACTGCCTTCTGAGGTAGAGAATTCCACAGATTTACAACTCTCTGACTGAAAAGGTTTTTCCTCATCTCCGTTCTAAACAGCCAACCCCTTATTCTTAAACTGTGGCCCCTTGTTCTGGACTCCCCCAACATTGGGAACACGTTTCCTGCCTCTAACGTGTCCAACCCCTTAATAATCTTATACGTTTCGATAAGATCTCCTCTCATCCTTCTAAATTCCAGTGTATACAAGCCTAGTCGCTACAGTCTTTCAACATATGACAGTCCCGCCATTCCGGGAATTAACCTAGTAAACCTACGCTGCACGCCCTCAATAGCAAGAATATCCTTCCTCAAATTTGGAGACCAAAACTGCACACAGTACTCCAGGTGCGGTCTCACTAGGGCCCTGTACAACTGCAGGAGGTCTTCTTTGCTCCTATACTCAACTCTTGCAGCACCATCTTGCACAATTCTACTCACGTCACTATATTTATTGTTATATTTATTGTTGTATTTATCATTACAGTTTACTCTGTGAACTGGATGTGAACAAGGAACGTCAGTGCATCCCTGTAGGAAACAAAAACTGCAGATGCTGGTTTAAATCGAAGGTAGACACTAAATGCTGGAGTAACTCAGTGGGTCAGGCAGCATCTCTGGAGAGAAGGAATGGGTGACGTTTTGGGTCGAGACCCTTCTTCAGACTCATTGCACCCCTGGCGTTTTATGGCAATAAACTAATCTAAATATGTATTAAAAAATTGGTTTAAAAGTTAAAAATTTTGAGTCTCTATATAAAACCAAGTCCTAGTTTGGAGCGCCATCTGCTGCAAACATTTGTAAAAGCACACCAGGTCCTTGGTGCTGAAATAAGTTCTCGTTCAAGGAGGGCCCGACCCGAAACGTCACCTATCCATGTTCTCCAGAGATGCTGCCTGACCTGCTGGGTTACTCCAGCACTTTGCATCTTTTTTTGTAAACCAGCATCTGCAGTTCCTGCTTTCTCTGTGGAATTCTCTGCCTCAGAAGGCCGTGGAGGCCAATTCTCTGAATGCTTTCAAGAGAGAGCTAGATAGAGCTCTTAAAGATAGTGGAGTCAGGGGGTATGGGGAGAAGGCAGGAACGGGGTACTGATTGAGAATGATCAGCCATGATCACATTGAATGGCGGTGCTGGCTCGAAGGGCCGAATGGCCTACTCCTGCACCTATTGTTTATTGTCTCCTCTCTCTGTCTTATTTCGTGGGTTGCAACAAATCATGATGAAGGTAAAGGAATGCGATGCGATAGAACTTTTATTTATCTCGGGAGGGAAATTGATCTGACGACAGTCATAAAAACACATGAAACATGAAATTAAAGTGACAAGTGGAAAGGATTGGGGATGTGCAAAGATTGTGGGGGAGGGGGGAGTCAGTCTACCCCATGACAGAAGGGGGAGGGGTTGTACAGCTTGATTGCCACAGGGAAGAAGGATCATCTGTGGCGTTCTGTGCTGCATCTTGGGTGGAACCAGTCTGGAATACTGAGAATAGAAACAAGGACCTGCCGATGCTGGTTTATAAACAAGGACACAAAGTGCTGGAGTAACTCAGCGGGTCAGGCAGCATCTCTGGAGAACATGGATAGGTGATGTTTTGGATCGGGACCCTTCTTCAGACTGATTATCGGGGAGGGGAGGGGGAGGGGGAGAATGCTGGAAGAGAGGAGGGGCAGGACAAAGCCTGGCAGGTAATAGGTGAAGCCAAGCGTGGGAAGGAACTGCAGATGCTGGTTTACGACAAAGTGCTGGAGCAACCCAGAGTGTCAGGCAGCATCTCTGGAGAAAAGGAATAGGTGTCGTTTTTGGTCGAGACTGAGAGTCAGGGGAGAGAAAATCTAGAGTTAATAGACAAGTCAAGTCAATTTTATTTGTATAGCACGTTTAAACACAACCCACGTTGATCAAAGTGCTGTACATCATTGCAGGTACTAAAAAAGAACATACAATAGCACACAAACCTAACAGCACATACATAAACAGTTTACAGCGCCCCCTCAGAGGGCCTCAAACGCTAGGGAATAGAAGTAGGTTTTGAGCCTAGACTTAAAGGAGTCGATGGAGGGGGCAGTTCTGATGGGGAGTGGGATGCTGTTCCACAGTCTAGGAGCTGCAACCGCAAAAGCGCGGTCACCCCTGAGCTTAAGCCTAGACCACGAGTAATAAGTGAAGACAGGTGAGAGGGGAGGAGTTGATAGGTAGATAGTTTAGATTTAGATTTAGAGATACAGCGCGGAAACAGGCCCTTCGGCCCACCGGGTCCGCGCCGCCCAGCGATCCCCGCACATTAACACTATCCTACACACACTAGGGACAATTTTTACATTTTTCCCAGTCAATTAACCTACATACCTGTACGTCTTTGGAGTGTGGGAGGAAACCGAAGATCTCGGAGAAAACCCACGCAGGTCACGGGGAGAACGTACAAACTCCGCACAGACGGCGCCCGTAGTCAGGATCGAACCTGAGTCTCAGGCGCTCCATTCGCTGTAAGGCAGCAACTCTACCGCTGCGCCACCGTGCCGCAGAGTTGCGAATTGTGAAGCCAGAGGAAGGAATGTAGGCGGAAGGGGGAGGGAGAATATTGATATTTAATCATAGGTTAATATTTCTCCAGGTGACAATTATAATGCATATTGAATCTTTCTTTAAAGCTAATCTTTAGATATCCCCTCATGGAAACGCATTCAATCTCTGTTTCCACCTATTACCCTCCATTCCTCTCGCCCCCACCCAACCTCTCAACTCACCCAACGCTGGACATCCCCAACCTTCTCCGTGGCAGCACGGTGGCCCAGCGGTAGATTTGCTGCCTCACAGCGCCAGGGACCCAAGTTCGATCACGACTACGGGTGCTGTTTGTACGTTCTCCCCGTGACTTGCGTGGGTTTTTCACCGAGATCTTCGCTTTCCTCACACACTCCGAAGACGTACAGGTTTGCAGGTTAATCTCCAGAACCAGGGGCCACAGTTTAAGAATAAGGGGTAGGCCATTTAGAACTGAGATGAGGAAAAACTTTTTCAGTCAGAGAGTTGTGAATCTGTGGAATTCTCTGCCTCAGAAGGCAGTGGAGGCCAATTCTCTGAATGCATTCAAGAGAGAGCTAGATAGAGCTCTTAAGGATAGCGGAGTCAGGGGGTATGGGGAGAAGGCAGGAACGGGGTACTGATTGAGAATGATCAGCCATGATCACATTGAATGGCAATGCTGGCTCGAAGGGCCGAATGACCTCCTCCTGCACCTATTGTCTATTGTCTATTAATCGGCTTGGTATAAATGTAAAATTGTCCCTAGTGTGTGTCTGGGAGTGTTAGTGTGCGGGGATCTCTGGTCAGTGCGGTCCCGGTGGGCCGAAGGGCCTGTTTCCGCGCTGTATCTTTAAAACTAAAAACGAAAACTAAAAAAAAATTCCTCCTAATGCCCATAAGACTATAAGACATGGGAGCAGAATTAGGGCATTCGGCCCATCGATTCTGCTCAGCCATTCAATCATGGCTGATCTATCTCTCCCTCCTGTTCCCAGTCTCCTGCCTTCTCCCCATAACCTTTGACACCCTTACTAATCCACTTTAAAAATCCCCATGCCACCAGGGTAGGTATTTCACCAGCCTCTGCCCCTCTCCCCTTTATACCACCCATCCTCTCTATGTAATCTGACCTGATACAGGATCTCAACCCAAAACGTTGACCATTCTTTTCCCCCCCACACAGATGCTGCTCAACCCACTGAGTTCCTCCAGCATTTTGTTTGTTGCCTCAGCTTCCAGCATCTGCCGTCTCCTGTTCCTCACCTTCCCAGCGTCACCTCCTGCTACATCTCCTGAGATTTTAAGTTCACCGGAATAACCATTTTGAGGGGGAAAAAAAGCATTTTTCAGTCAGAGAGTTGTGAATCTGTGGAATTCTCTGCCTCAGAAGGCAGTGGAGGCCAATTCTCTGAATGCATTCAAGAGAGAGCTAGATAGAGCTCTTAAGGATAGCGGAGTCAGGGGGAGAAGGCAGGAACGGGGTACTGATTGAGAATGATCAGCCATGATCACATTGAATGGCGGTGCTGGCCTACTAAACCCACAACCAATCTTTTCAGAAAAATTACCAAATCTCGTGAGTGTCTATTCCCTCCATGGATGTTGGCTGACCCGCTGGATTGTTCCAGTACTTTGTGTTTAGCTGAAATAAGGAACTGCAGATGCTGGTTGATACACGACAGGACATAAAGTGCTGGAGTAATGCGGCAGGTCAGGCAGCATCTCTGGAGAACATGGATAGGTGATGCTTCAGATTGAGACCCTTCTTCGTACTGACTGCAGGAGGGGAGGAGAAAGCTGGAAGGGTCACGACAAAGCGTGGATTCAAGAACGATGAGAAGCGAGTTGCAATTCAGGGAGTGTACAGTAGGTGGCACAACCTGTGTGAACATGAACAGCCAGTCTCAGCTACCGCCAGCCAGACGATTCCAATGAAAGTTAAATGTTAAAGGTTGTATCTATTATTGCACCACAGCATGATACCGTGAAAAACTTGGTTTTGCATTCTATCTAGGCAAATCATACCGCACGTGTGTAGAGTCAAGCCATGCACAAGTACATCAGGCGAAGGAAAAAAAATAATCAGTGCAGGCTATAGTGTTACATGGTTACAGTGCACAACTACAGGGAAGTTTCGTTTAGTTTCGTTTATTGTCTCGTGTAATAAAGTACATTGAAAAGTTTTTGTTGCTTGCTATCCATTCAGTGGAAAGACTATACATGATTACCTTTGAACCATCCACGATGTACTGAAACAGGATAAAGGACATAATGTTTAGTGCAAGATACAGTCCGGTAAAGTCCAAATAAAGATAGCCAGATGGTCTCCAATAAGGTAGATGGTAGCTCAGGACTGCTCTATAGTCGGTGACAGGATGGTTCAGTTGCCTGGGAAGAAACTGTCCCTGAATCTGGAGGTGTGGCGTTTTCACACTTCTGTGCCTCTTGCCTGATGGGAGAGGGGAGAAGAGGGAGTGATTGGTGTGATAAAACTATGCTGTGCAGATAAACAAAGTCAAATATACAAGGGTCTCAATGAGGCCCAAAAGGAATTAATTTTAATTTATTGATTTTTTTAATTTAATGAAGGGATTTTAATACCTTTATTTTCAAACTTTGATAACATTCTTGAGAAACAGAGGCATAGAGACACAGAATCATACAGCACGGAAACAGGTCCTTCGGCCCAACTTGCCCATGCCATGCAGTCCTATCTGCCCGCATTTGGCCCATTTCCCTCGGAACCTTTCCTATCCATGTACCAAATGCCACAGTACGTTTAACTGCTCAAGTCTACAATTACACTGCAATCATAGAGTCATAGAGTGATACAGTGTGGAAACAGGCCCTTCGGCCCAACTTGCCCACACCAGCCAACATTTCCCAGCTACACTAGTCCCACCTGCCTGCGTTTGGTCCATATCCTTCCAGACTTGTCCTATCCATGTAGCTGTCCAACTGTCTCTTAAACGTTACAATCGTTGCACTTTTGTGCTGATCTATGATTGTGCATGATTTTACTGGATTTTATGCAAAACAAAGAATTTCAATGTACCGAGGTACATCCAATGAAAAAGTGTCCATCAGAAAAGCTTCTGTTATTGATTGTTATCCAATAAAAATTGACTCATTCGTGTAGATTATGTCATACAACCTTTTTGTAGACATTGAAAATATTAAAATTAGAAATTAATAAACAACACAGTTGTTCTGATGTAAGAGAATAGAAGTGATAAATTCCCCTGGTGTGGTAGGTGTTGCAAATACCTCGTATGGAATGGAGTGCTCTGCTCTTCCAACTGAAATGTCATCACTATTTTTATTAATGACTTAAAATTATGTTCAATTATATAATCCATCAAGGGGGAGAGTTAATGAATGGAAGTGCAGGCTACTGGGGGAGTTGCATGAAGTAATTGAAAAACAAAAGAAATAGCAGAGGGTGGTGAATCTGTGGAATTCATTGCTGCAGAAGGCTGTGGAGACCGTTATTGGATATTTTTAAGGCGGAGATTGAGAGGTTCTTGATTAGCGCGGGTGTCAGGGGTTATGGGGAGAAGGCAGGAGAATGGGGTTGGGAGGGAGAGATAGATCAGCCGTGATTTGAATGGCGGAGTAGACTTGATGGGCCGAATGGTTCAATTCAGCTCCTTTTAACTTATGAACTTTTGAACACTTTGGATTTCACAAGTGGAAATATTGTAAAACAAGGAGAATTTATGTTGATTTGTTTGATCAAGGCAAAGACAAATCACTTTTGGAATTATGTGGAGGAAGATGTTCAGCTTAATACCTGCAATAAGAAAATATAATTGTAGGAGACCTGAAATAATGGTAAAGAGAAAAGTGTGGAGATTGAAAAGTGTGACCTCCAGGTTCAAGAATAGCCTCTTCCCAACACCTTCTCCATTGACTCCTCAACTTCTATCCTAATAATTAAAAGTACATTTTGAAGTCGTTTGTATTTTTCAGGTGGTTCCATTGATGAGATGATGTCCAACAGCCCAAAATGGCAGACTCCCAAGAATGGATCGACTGGGCTTGTGATAAAAGAATTTGTCGACTGGGCTTATATTCACTGGAATTTAAAAGGGTGAGAGGGGATATCATAGAAATGTATAAAATTCTCAAGGGATTGGACAGGCTAGATGCAGGAAAAATGTTCCTGATGTTGGGGGAGTCCAGAACCAGGTGTCACAGTTTAAGAATAAGGGGTAGGCCATTTAGGACTGAGATGAGGAGAAACTTTCTCACCCAGAGAGTTGTGAATCTGTGGAATTCTCTGTCACAGAAGGCAGTGGAGGCCAATTCACTGGATGTTTCCAAGAGAGAGTTAGATATAGTTCTTAGGGCTAATGGTATCAAGAGACATGGGGAGAAATTAGGAACGGGGTTCTGATTTTGGATGATCAGCCATGATCATATTGAATGGCGGTGCTGGCTCAAAGGGCCAAATGGCCTACTCCTGCACCTATTTTCTATGTTTAAAACAGACATGTGTCTGAGCTCTATCTTGGGAAGAGATTACCAGGTGAAAAAGGGGAAAGTTTAAGCATGCAAAACAAAGCTTTTTTTATTTTTATTTTAATTTTTAATTTTATTTAAGTTTTAACAGAGCTCATACATGTTACATTTCATAGTACCCAATAATACCTACATTATAAATTCGATTATACATGTATTGTTCTGTATTATATCCCCTCCCACACCCGCCCTTCCCCCACCCCCCAGTTAAAAAGAAGGAAAAAGAGAAAGAAAAAGAAAGAGAGAAAGAAAGAAACCTGGAGTCCAGAAGGAGACACTTCCGGGTAATTTCTTATTAAATTCTTGGTTGTTTTAGATGCAACCAAGACGTGGGTACTTTTTTACACTCTACATGGGCATGTCAGAAGGTAACTCCTTTTTGGAAAGACCTAAAAAATTTTTTTGGAACAATTGATGAATAAGATCATACCATTGGATTCAAGGTTGTTTTTATTGGGAGATACTAAAGGAATATTACCAAAGCTAATTTTAGATAAACATCAGGAAAGATTTCTCAAAATAGCAATAGCAGTAGCAAAACAAAGCTTTTCACTGTACCTCAGTACACATGCCAATAATAAACCTAATTTCGCTTGGGCAGCTTACAATCATGAGGTCTTAAGGTCACAAGTGGTAGGAGCAGAATTAGGCCCTTCGGCCCATCAAGTCTACACCGCCATTCAATTGTGGCTGATTTACCTCTCCTTCCTATCCAGTGGTATGAACATTGATTTCTTTGAACTCCTGCATTCCTTCCCCCCTCTAACTCCCGTCCCCCATCCGAGTCATCCTACTAGTTCCACTGTTCGCATCCTTGTGTGCTTCTCATTATCACCTCTTCCCCAGCCAACAATGGACCATTGTGGGCTCCACCCTTCCTGAGGTCATCTTTTGTTCTGGCCTTTTCCCACCTCCAGATCCCCACCCCTCTCCCCTCCCCACCTCTGCCCTTCAGTCAGAAGAAGGGTTCCGACCCGAAATGTCATCTATTCCTTTCCTCCAGAGTTACTCCAGCATTTTGTGTCTATCTTCTTAATAATAAACCTAAACTCGGAAAGGAATAAAAATGATATTTGATTTTACTTAGTCTATTTTCCTTTTTGCCGTTTGGGTAGAAACACAGGGTCAGATTTATCAAATAGTGCTTGTAACTTTGCAATAATATGATTTGACAGAATATATCATTATCCAGGAGACTCGGAAAGTTAAGCACGTCAAGATTCTACCCAAAATAATTATATTGCCATATTGTGTGGTCATCACTAATCTTTCTGAAGAAGAATTTGTACAGAAGGGCCAAAACAGATGAATCCCTCTCTCTCCTTGAAGCAAGTTAAAATGATTTCCAGGCAAACATATTTGCATTATAAAGATATTGTCACAAAATATTAAAATCATCCTCAGTACCCACCTAAACAGATGGTATTCTCAAAGTATTCTTGAAGATTGATAATCATCTTACTGCAATGAGAAATAATGGCCCCTGCACCCCCTTTCAGTGCCTCTGTTTTACAACGGAAACGGTGTAATTATTTATTGAATTTTTTTACTTACTTCTGGAAAAAAAAATCTCCAGGTTTCAATAAAAGGAATTCCAGGTGCTCTTTCAATTTTTTTGTAAAACCCTGTTAAGCACGTTTAGCTTAGTTTAGCTTAGAGATACAGCGCAGAAACAGGCTATTCGGCACACTGAGTCTGCACCGACCAGCGATCCCCGCACACTTACGCTATCTGGCACACATTGGGGACAATTTACAATCACACAAAGCCAATTCACCTACAAACCTGCAGGTCTTTGCAGTGTGGGAGGAAGCCGGAGCCCACGGAGAAAACCCTCGCAGGTCACGGGGAGAACGTACAAACTCCGTACAGACAGCACCCGAAGTCAGGATTGAACCTGGGTCTCTGGCGCTGTGAGGCAGCAACTCTACCGTTGCGCCTTCGTGCTTCAATTTGGTCCTGCATATGGACTAGAATTAATTTATACATTAATAGATATTGCTCAGGCAGCATTTGGAGTATTGAGAAGATGGTAGAGCCCCTTCTTGAATCACTGCGGTTATTCTGGTGAAGGTAGCCCCACCTGGGTCGTTAGGTAAGAGATTCCTAACATTTAGACCCATCAATGAAGATGGAACAGCAAAGTACTCCCCTGTCAGAGTGAGTGGAGAAGAAATATAAGGGTGGTGGGTGTACGGAACGAGCTGACAGAGGAGGTAGTTGAGGCAGGGGCTTTTGCAAAGTTTAAGAAACAATTAGGAAGGTACGTGGATAGGTCAGGTTTGGAGGGATAAGGGCCAAATGAAGGCAGATGGGACATGTTGGTCGGTGTGGGCATGTTGGGCCGAATGGCCTGTTTCCACACTGTAAGACTGTAACTCACAAGTGGCGGTGTCTCCATGTTTACCCCAACCTTGTTATTCTTGATGGTAGAGGTTGTGGGTTTAGGCGATGCCCTAAGAGTGCTATTGAATACGTCTGTGTAGATGCATTCAATGACATGGAGTTTTTGATTTTTACCACGGAAGCAAACATTTAGACAGAAGATAATGCAGAGAAGCAAAAACAAACTAACGTGCGTCTCGTTTCTCACAGGCCGTTATTCTCTTCTCGTGGCTGCAGTGAATTAAAGATCGAAACAAAAGTTTTCTCACATTTAAATACAAATCTTGTTCCATTTTGTTGCTAAAAAATACTTCCTTAAAGTAGTTCCAAGCTGTACTAATGACTTCATTGCAAGCTGCTTAACTATTTAAAACATCTGTTGTTACTGCTGATTTATCTTGATGTTGTGCATCTGCAAGGAATACAGGCCAACATTTTACAATACATTTATCAATTTGTGAAATTATGGATTTATAAAAACAGTATGTTGAGGGAAATAATCTTTGTCTGACATATCAGAAGGCTAGCCAAAGCAAAGTTGGTATGATAAGTTCAGAGTTTCTAGTAAGTTCATAAAAAGTGCATGTAAAAGTCAAACAAAAATTGTATCTTCTTGTTATTACGGAGCTGAGAATTATTCAGGGGAATTGTTCCTGGTACATTTGGTACTTAACCTTGTTTTATCTTAGTATTTTGGGAGTAAAAAGCACCCCACATTCCTCAAACCTCTGTCACATTTATTTAGAAATTTGCATTTTAAGTTTTAAAGTGTTTTTTATTCCTTTAGATTAGTTTAGTTTAATTTAGTGCTACAGCGTGGAAACAGGCCCTACCAAGTCCACGCCGACCAGCCATCACCCCATGCAGTAGTTCTATCCCACACACTGGGGACCATTTACAGAAGCCAATTAACCTCCAAACCTGCACGTCTTTGGGAGTGTGGGAGGAAACTGGAGCGCCCGGAGAAAACCCAAGTGGGGAACGTACAAACTCCACACAGACACCACCCGTGGTCAGGATCGAACCAGGGTCTCTGGCGCTGAGAGACAGCAACTCTACCGCTGCGCCACCGTAACGTACAGGTTTGTAGGTTAATTGGCTTGGCATAAATGTAAAATTGTCCCTGGTGTGTGTAGGGTAGCGTCAGCGTGCGGGGTCGCTGGTCGGCGCGGACCCGGAGGGCAGTAGGGCCTGTTTCCGCGCTGCATCTCCCTAAAATCATAGCTATGGGAAGCTGTATTCAGGAACAAAAAGAGGCCAGTTCTAATCATGAGGATCGGAGTTACTTGAACAAAATTGTGCCCAGAAAGATTGAATTTAATTAAATATATTTACAACCTGGTCAGTATAATTTATTAACCCACAACATAATAATCCAGGAGATCTTGACATTGAACTGTGCCTGCATAAATTGGTAAAACTAGAAACCCTGACTTCTGACTTCATTTCTGACTTCATTCCCATAAATTCCAACTTCATTTTTTAATACAGGTTGTTACATTATTGTCCAGGGAGGAAAAACCTTTGACTTTGTTTGCAACTCCCTTCCACGTACAAGTTGTTTATCAAAAGCGCTTTTTAAAAGAAAATTGTTGTTTCCAGCGTGAAGTGAAAAGAGGCTGTGAAGTCAAAGGAGGGAACGAACGCACTTTACCTTCCCTGACTCTTGATTCAGATTGACTCTAATGGGCGCTTATGGTGAATATTTTACATCCTCCCAGAGGCGAGATGGAGCATATTGTAAATTTCACGCCAGAACACTTTGCCCAGAGAAATATGAATGTACAATTGTGATGGGTGGAAGCTTGTGCCTGGCTGGGCAACTTTAAATAATCCGAATGGGGTGATCAGGGGTTATCAGGCAGTTTAGACAAGAAAACACCCATGCCAACCGGATGGGTCAAATCCACCGATTTAATTCCAGCTCCTTCATCTCCCCTTGGGTTTTCTCCTCCTCGGGGAATACCCTACGCACGCGGTCACGGGGCGAACGTACAAACACCTTACAGACAGTACCCCGTAGTCAGGATCAAACCTTTCTCTCCGGCGTCGTAAAGCAGTAGGTCTACCTCTACCCCACCCAGCCGCCCTTTCATATGTTTAAAATATTCTCCTCAATCTTTCTCCCCCCACTTTAAGCCATTTGCCCTTCATTTGGAGGTGTTCAAAAACGGGTGGTTTCGTTGGATTTAACAAGGGAAACCTGTTTTCAGTAGGAATGAACGATCAGGACGTGAGAGACCCCAGATTTTCAGGTGATTGGTTAAATAAAAAGCATAAGCAAAATGTGGAAGCATTTATTTTAAAGCAGCGAGGTATAGTCTAGGTATAAGATGGCAGAGAAGTTGTTGGAACGGATTCAATAGTAACATTAAACATTGAATTGGGTAAATACTTAAAGATAGTAAAACACAGGGCTACGGGGAGAAAGCAGGGGCATGGTATGAGGTAGGTAGACCATCTAAAGAGGCAATTACGTTTCTACGCAGAATTACAAGAAGCTGAAATCGCCATTTGTCAGTTAAATTAAAAAAAACACAGCCTTGGATGCAATTGGTTTCCCTGTTTTGAAAATTAGCAATGGTGACCTACAATCATAAGTCCACAACCACACTGGCCACATCTGGGAAGAGGAGAATATACCAGGAGACCTCAGAAATTCTTTAATGGCGACCATCTTCATGAAAGGAGGTGAATCAGCCTCAGGAAACCACACAGGGGCTACCTGTTTCCCACGACCGCAGAAATCGCCACCGGCCTCATCCTTCACAGCTCTCTCTCACTGACCGAATACTTACTTCCAAAATCGTACCGTGGTTTCCCTCCATCTGGGCGCAAATGGGTCAAAGACTTTACTTTAGACTTTAGACTTTGGAGATACGGCGCGGAAACAGGCCCTTCGGCCCACCAGGTCCGCACCGACTAGCGATCGCCCCATACACTAGCGCGATTCCCACACACGAGGGACAATTTACAATTCGCAGAAGCCAATCAACCTACAAACCTGCATGTCTCTGGAATGTGGGGGGAGACCGGAGCACCCGGAGAAAACCCACGCGGCCACAGGGAGATTGTGCTTACTCTGTACAGAATTTGGGTTCAATCCTGATAGCGTGGAAACAGGCCCTTCAGCCCACCAAGTCCGTGCCAACCAGCGATCACCTATACATTAGTTCCATGTAATCCAAGTTTTGCCTCCTAGACACTAGTGGGAGAGATAGGTCCAAGGTCTCCAGTGAGATAGATGAGAGGTATGTTGAAAGGCTGAAGCGACTAGGCTTGTATACACTGGAATTTAGAAGAATGAGAGGGGATCTTATCGAAACATATAAGATTATTAAGGGGTTGGACACGATAGAGGCAGGAAACATGTTCCCAATGTTGGGGGAGTCCAGAACCAGGGGCCACAGTTTAAGAATAAGGGGTAGGCCATTTAGAACGGAGATGAGGAAAAACTTTTTCAGTCAGAGAGTTGTGAATCTGTGGAATTCTCTGCCTCAGAAGGCAGTGGAGGCCAATTCTCTGAATGCATTCAAGAGAGAGCTAGATAGAGCTCTTAAAGATAGCGGAGTCAGGGGGTATGGGGAGAAGGCAGGAACGGGGTACTGATTGAGAATGATCAGCCATGATCGCATTGAATGGCGGTGCTGGCTCGAAGGGCCGAATGGCCTACTCCTGCACCTATTGTCTATTGTCTATTGTCTAGGTCACGACTGCCATCTAGCTGGTGAGGGGATGGTTCAGTTGCCTGATAACGGCTGGGTAGAAACTGTCCCTGAATCTGGAGGTGTGCATTTTCAAACCTCTGTACCTTTTCCCTTTTGAGAGAGGGGAGGGGAAGGAGTGACATGGGGTGATACTGGTCCTTGATGGTCTAAAGGTAGTTAATTCAAGTTTTCAAGCGTTCTGTGCTCATGCTTTCACCAGTCCATTCACCATCCCTCAGTTTTTCTCCTGTACTCTGCTGTCTGGCGTGGCACTGTTAAGTGATATTGTCAATTTGCATTATCCCTGAACAACCTCAAGACTTTCAAACTCGGATTGTTTTCTCTGGAGCGCCAGAGACTGAGGAGGAGGCCCGATAGAAGTGTATAAAATGATGTGAGGTATGGATAGGGTAGACAGTCAGAACCTTATTCCGGGGGTGGAAATGACAAAGACTCACAGGGCATAGGTTTCAGTTGAGAGGGGCAAAGTTTGACACAGATGTGCAGGACAAGTTTTTTTGCACAGAGCGTGGTGGGTGGCTTTAACAGGAGTGGTGGTGGAGGCAGATGTAAACATAGAAACAGAAACATAGGTGCAGGAGTAGGCCATTCGGCCCTTCGAGCCAGCACCGCCATTCAATGTGATCATGGCTGATCATCTAAAATCAGTACCCCGATCCTGCTTTTTCCCCACATATCCCTTGATTCCTTTAGCCTGAAGAGCTCAATCTAACTCTCAATAAAGGATAGTCTGAGGAAAGGTTTGACAGAGGAGGCTTGTGAAAGCTGGAGCTTAGATTTGTTTAGTTTAGCTAAGAGATACAGCGTGGAAACAGGCCCTTCGGCTCATGTAATAGTGGCTTTTAAGAGGGTTTTGGAGAGGCACGTGGATATGCAGGGAACGGAGGGATTTGGATCATGTACATGCAGAGGAGATTAGTTTAATGTGGCATTATGTTCGAGATGGACATTGTAGACCGAGGGACCTGTTCCTGTGCTGGATTCTATATAAGTGGGCATCGAGCCAGGTTTTGGGTCTATCTTGGTTCTTTAGGCTTTAGACTTTGGATACAGCACGGAAACAGGCTCTTCAGCCCACCAAGTGCCGACCAGCAATCACCCCGTACACCAGCACTATCCTACACACCAGGGACGATTTGCAATTTTACCGAAGCCAATCTATATACTAAAAATCTCATTTGTTTGTTTGTTTGTTCCTCAACTACAGCCAAAACGGTACACGATAGCATGACAATTTTAGGCCCACCTTACTCACCGTCGTCCCTTTGGTGCTAACGGAAGAAGTTTCATTGAAATCGGTGTTATATTCTTAAAGTTATTCACGTTTTAAAGTTTAAATCTATCTCCTAGGGAGGGAGGGGGGAGGGAGGGAGGGGGTGGGGGGAGGGGGGGAAGGGAAGGGGGGGAGGATGGAGGATAAGGGGGATTGAGGGGGATGGAGTGGGGAGGGAGGGGAAGGGGAGGAGGGGAGGGGGATGGGAAAGGGAGGGGAGAGGGAGGGGAAGGGAGGGGGATGGGGAGGAGGAGGGGAGGGAGGGGGGAGTGGGGTAGGGGGGAGGGGGAGGAGAGGGGAGAGGGGAGGAGAGGGTGCTGCACCAATGCAGGAGAGGTTTGGGCCCAACAGGTCCACTTGGTCTAGTTAACCTACAAACCTGCACGTCTTTGGAATGTGGGTGGAAACTGGAGCACCTGGGTAAAACCAACTCGGTCACGGGGAGAACGTACAAACTCCATACAGATACCACCCAGAGTCAGGATCAAACCCAGATCTCTGGCGCTGTAAGGCCCAAATTCTACCGCTGCACAGTGAGGTTCTCCAAGTATCAGGCTCCAAATTGGGAAAGAGGAAATGGAGACTGAAGTGTAGAGATGCAGCGAGTAGTGGTGTGGTTTAGTTTGGTTTAGTTTAGTTTGGTGATACAGCATGGAAACAAGCCCTAGGATTACCCGTACACTAAATCGATGCTTGGGCTGGTTAGTGCAGGCTCTGAAAAACATTTCATATAAAAGTACGTCAGAACAGCTGAGAGCCGTGAGAAGCAACTGAGCAGGGCTGGCTGAATACCAGAAGAATTACATACTTACAAAAACCACATCCATAAGCAAGATTAGATCATTTTGATTTAGTGGAGGAGTTGGACAAAATGTACATCTAGTCCATTTTCAAATGAACAATTCCACTTAAATAATCCCCTGCCTTCCATCTCATTAGTTTTCAGGGACTGACAAGAAAACTGAAACTAAAAGTAATTGTTATCACCTCTTGGTTGGCCTTTGTTTTTATGAGGATTATTGCTCGTTTTTAAACTTACGATCATTTTTTTTCTCTCTGAAATCGGGGGGGTGTCGGGGGTTTTGGGGAGAAGGCAGGAGAATAGGGTTTGAGAGGGAGAGACAGATCAGCCATGATTGAATGGCGGAGTGGACTCGATGGGCCGAATGGCCTCATTCTGCTCCTATCACTTATGACCTTATGAAACCAATGTTACATTTTCAATTTTCTCCTTTGTTCCTATGAAAGTCAAATTGCCAGTTCTCCAACATACAGCTCATTCAGTCCATGAAGAGGCAGCTCGATTGCATCTAATTCTCACTCCCCATTTTACTTTTCTTCGAAGTTAAAACTGAATTGAATGAAATTGGAAACGGTGGAGAAGCTGGGGGGGGGGGGGAGTTTGAGAAGCCGGTGTGCATTCACATGAAGCCATGGCTGTCGCTGTTGATGTGCTCATAACCAAACGATGCACAGGAAGTCCAAACTGGGGGAGATTAGAAAATTCAGAAGCTTCCAAGGCAAAGAAAATCTCACAGATATGTGACTACAGAGAAATTCTTGGAAGCAAGGATCATATTCTCAAAAACTGAGGTGTAGCTGGAATAGGAGTAGGAAACAATTAGTACAGTTTAATTTAGTTTAGTTTAGTTTAATTTAATTTAGGTTAGTTTAGTTTAGAGATACAGTGTGGAATATTACAGTACAGTTTAGTGATGCAGTGTGGAATATTACAGTTTAGTTTAGTGCAGTTTAGTTTAGTTTAGTTTAGTTGTACAGCATACAAACAGGCTCCTTCGGCCCACCAGATCCATGCTGACCAGCGGCCAACCGTACACTAGCACTATCTAAATTTAAAATAAATGAAAGGAAGACCTGAGATGGAAGGTGAACGTGAATGGATCAATTCAATGCCAACTCAGAAAAAAAACTGCAGATGCTGGTTTAGATCGAAGGTAGACACAAAATGCTGGAGTGACTGAGTTACTCCAGCATTTTGTGTCTACCTTCAATTTCAACCAGCATCTCCAGCTTTGTGTGTCTGTCTTCAGTCTTCAGTCTTTTGAAACTGGGTTTGCAACTGCTATTTAAAAATCTTCGGTTCACTGGTGAGACGGCACTTAGGTTTTCATGGAAAATGGTGCAGAAATTATCCTGTCAAATGCACAGGTAATCACATTTAGTTGATAACCTTTAGATCCCCTGAACGATTGTACTCATATGGAATAAACCTGCATAAACTACACCCACATGGACCAATTGATCTGGTGCACAGAATAATCACAGGCATGTGAGACACTTTGCAGGCTTCAAAGGACCTCCTGATCTTTGACTGCCTGGAATATTTCTCATGTTAAATAGTCCCCATGGTCATCTTTAATTTTAACCAGAGCCTTGTGCAGCATTGTCTAATGGAATCCACAGCCTGCAATTAGTCCTGATACATTGTACAAAGCCGAGATTGCAGTCAAAAGCAAACAATTGCATTAGGATTCTCCTGACGAATCATAGAAACATAGAAACATAGAAAATAGGTGCAGGAGTAGGCCATTCGGCCCTTCGAGCCTGCACCGCCATTCAATATGATCATGGCTGATCATCCAGCTCAGTATCCTGTACCTGCCTTCTCTCCATACCCCCTGATCCCTTTAGCCACAAGGGCCACATCTAACTCCCTCTTAAATATAGCCAATGAACTGGCCTCAACTACCTTCTGTGGCAGAGAATTCCACAGACTCACCACTCTCTGTGTGAAGAAATGTTTTCTCATCACGGTCCTAAAAGACTTCCCCCTTATCCTTAAGCTGTGACCCCTGGTTCTTTAGTTCAGGTAGTTTAGTTTAGTGCAGTTATAGAGATACAGCAGGGAAACAGGCCCTTCGGCCCACCGAGTCCGCGCCGACCAGCGATCCCCCCCACACTAACACTACCCTACTCGCACCGGGGACAATGTACAATATTACCAAGCCAATTAGCCGACAAACCTGTACGTCTTTGGAGTGCGCGGGGAAACCAGATCAGCCCGGGGAAACCCACGCAGATCACGGGGAGAACGTACAAGCTCTGTACAGAGAGCACCCATAATCAGGATCAGACCTCTGCAACTGCGAGGCAGCAACTCTACCGCTGCACTCTGATCTCCAAGCCAAATATTTGCAGCGTTCAACTTGAAATCCGGGTATCGGGGATTTAATATTTGACTGAGAATCTCCTGCTTCAGAGGCAAGGATACCGTCGTGCACATGACAGTGGACACAGAGGCAAGGATACAATCATGCACATGACAGTGAACACAGAGGCAAGGATACCGTCGTGCACATGACAGTGGACACAGAGGCAAGGATACAGTCATGCACATGACAGTGAACACAGAGGCAAGGATACAGTCATGCACATGGCAGTGGACACAGAGGCAAGGATACAGTCATGCACATGGCAGTGGACACAGAGGCAAGGATACAGTCATGCACATGGCAGTGGACACAGAGGCAAGGATACCGTCGTGCACATGGCAGTGGACACAGAGGCAAGGATACCTCTCTTGTCATGCACATGGCAGTGGACACAGAGGCAAGGATACCTCTCCTGTCATGCACATGGCAGTGGACACAGAAAGGTCCTGGCGAGCCAGGAGTGGGACCTATCTGTATCCACTGTCATGAACATGACGGTTCCGGCAAACACGTCACGGCGTCAGGCAGAAGAGGTCTCTGCCCGAACCGGCAACCTTTTCTGGGGTTACGTCCATGCCCAGGTGGTGTTAGAAAGGGACTACGCGCTGTCCACGGGCCCCCTGGGGGATTTCCAGGACCGCTGGGCACCGCGGCGGGTGGAATACATCCTCAATAAGTTGTTATAGCTATTTGAAAATTTAGTGCCTAAGATACATTGGTGATTTTGTCCTCTTGTGGTGGGTGTGTTACCACAGTTTTGTTTTGTATTGTAGTTGAATGAATTATTTTTGATCATGTAGAAAGAAACAAAGAGCTGAAGGTGGCCGGGCGAGGCGAGGGACGACGGTTCGCGGGACGATCCGGATGGAGGCGACGGATGCAACGGGCATTCAGTGGGCCAGCTGCAGCTAGGACCTTGAAAATGGCGCCAAAACATGGCGACTCTCGCACATGGACTCAGTGGGCTGTTTCTGTGCACTCTGTACTTGACCTGGGATTATACTTATGCACGGCAATATTCTTACAGATCCTACGGCGGCTCGGTGGCGTAGCAGTAGAGCTACTGCTTTACAGCGCCAGAGACCCAGGTGCTGTCTGTACGGAGTTTGCACGTTCTCCCCGTGACCTGCGTGGGTTTTCTCCGAGATCTTCGGTTTCCTCCCACACTCCAAAGACCTACACATATGTAAGTTAATTGGCTTTGGTATAAAGGTAAAATTGTCCCCTAGTGTGTGTAGAGTAGTGTTAATGTGCGGGGATCGCTGGTCGGCACGGACTCGATGGGCCGAAGGGCCTGCTTCCGCTTCTGTATCTCTAAAACTAAAACTAAACAACAGTAAGCAAAAAAATAATTTAATTGTACCTTGGTACAGGCGACCAATAAAGAAACATCGAACCATTAAACCATTGATACACCGATAGTCAGGGAATGGTGGGATGAAACGTATAAGATTATTAAGGGGTTGGACACGTTAGAGGCAGGAAACATGTTCCCAATGTTGGGGGAGTCCAGAACAAGGGGCCACAGTTTAAGAATAAGGGGTAGGCCATTTAGAACGGAGATGAGGAAAAACTTTTTCAGTCAGAGAGCTGTGAATATGTGGAATTCTCTGCCTCAGAAGGCAGTGGAGGCCAATTCTCTGAATGCATTCAAGAGAGAGCTAGATAGAGCTCTTAAGGATAGCGGAGTCAGGGGGTATGGGGAGAAGGCAGGAACGGGGTACTGATTGAGAATGATCAGCCATGATCACATTGAATGGCTCGAAGGGCCGATTGGCCTCCTCCTGCACCTATTGTTTATTGTCTAAAACAGTGGATAGCATCCTATTTTGTAGCAAATACCCTGATTTCATTTTATACTCTGTGAAGATGTCACAATAAATAAGTCAAGATCTTCAGTAGTTTAACAACGATTAAGCTAGCATTTAAAAAGCAGTTGCCTAAAAATCATGCATTAAAATTCTGATGTTGAAGCTGAGTAAGTGTGTGTAATTTTAGTCAATCAGATTAATTTCTAATTTATATTCAATGTACATAGTTGTTTTGGCTGAAGCATACAGACTTGTAACAGAATTATGAAATTTTAGATTTCAGATTTTTTTAGATTTAGAGATACAGCGCGGAAACAGGCCCTTCGGCCCACCGGGTCCGTGCTGTCCAGCGATCCCCGCACATTAACACTATCCTACACCCACTAGGGACAATTTTTTTTTTTTTTTACATTTGCCCAGCCAATTCACTTACATACCTGTACATCTTTGGAGTGTGGGAGGAAACCGAAGATCTCGGAGGAAACCCACGCAGGTCACGGGGAGAACGTACAAACTCCGTACAGATGGCGCCCGTAGTCAGAATCGAACCTGAATCTCCGACGCTGCATTCGCTGTAAGGCAGCAACTCTATCGCTGTGCCACCGTGCCGCCCTACGGCATAAGCATAACGGCATTGGCATACGCACACTCCGTGCTGGCAGAACTGTGGGACAATTCTGTTCAGCTACAAATTGAATATGCATTGCAAAGTTCAAAGGAAGAACACACTGATGCAGGGCAAGGATTAAACGTGGGAAAGATCCTCCCCCCCCCCCCAGCTCACTCCGATGGAGGGAGGAAGGTTGACGGGGTGAAATGGGGAGAGGACTATGTAGTTTCGTTTTTTTTGTAGTTTGGAGGTACAGTGCGGAAACTGTCCCTTCGGCCCACCGAGTCCACACAGACCAGCTATCCCCGCACACTAACACGATCCTACACACACTGCGGACAATTTTACATTTATACCAAGCCAATTAACCTACAGACCTGTACGTCTTTGGAGTGCGGGAGGAAACCGAAGGTCTCGGAGAAAACCCACGCAGGTCACGGGGAGAACGTACAAACTCCGTACAGACAGCGCCCGTAGTCGGGATTGAACCGGGGTCTCTGGCGCTCTGAGGCAGTAGCTCTACCACTGCGCCACCGTGCCACACATGTAGGTTGTGGTTATCTTTTCAACAGGAGTCACTATTATTTTTACAGATATCAAAAAGCTACATTAGTCTGAAGAAGAGTCTCGACCTGAATCGTCACCTATTCCTTTTCTCCAGAGATGCTGCCTGTCCCGCTGAGTTACTCCAGCATCTTGTGTCTATCTGCCATAGAAAAAATGTTGTACAACACAATACCTGTACAATAGAATTGGGATTAAAAGGAAATGCAGCTGCTGGTTCGTACCAAGGATAGACACAAAACCCTTCCTTTCCTCTGGAGATGCTGCTTGACCTGCTGAGTAACTCCAGCATTTTGTGTCTCTCAACAAGAACTAGGGAGCACAGACAGATTTTGGATTGGACCATTGAATTAGAAGCAGGAATAGACATTTGATTCAAGCTATTGTGTTTGAAGCAGTGATTCACAAACATGATAGTTGGAATGTGACGAAGAACATAGAACTTGGAACAGTATCCACAAACACAGGCCCTTCTGGCAAAAACAGACTGAGTCTGAAGAAGGGTCTCGACCCGAAACATCACCTATTCCTTTGCTCAGCCCGCCTGAACCTAACTGGTCTCCCGGTTGCAAAACACTTTAATTCTCCTTCCCATTCCCACACTGACCTTTCTGTCTCTTCCGCAAACTGGAGGAACAGCATCTCATATTTCGCTTGGGCAGCTTACAGCCCTGTGGTATGAATAGTGATTTCTCTCACTTCAGATAGCCCCAGCATTCCCTCTCTCTCTCTATCCCTCCCCCACCCAAGTCGCACCAGTTTCACCCAACAAACAGCTAACAACGGCCTGCTTCCTTTATCATCGTTACTTTTTCTTTTTTGCACATCTTTCATTCATTGTTCTTCATCTCCCTACGTCATCGTCTGCAGTATATCTTTCATTTCCCTTATCCCTAACCAGTTCATGGGTCTCGACCCAAAACGTCACCCATTCCTTCTCTCCGGAGATGCTGCCTGTCCCGCTGAGTTACTCCAGTTTTTTGTGTCTATCTCCAGAGATGCTGCCTGGCACACTTACGACAATTCCTTCTGGAGGGGCCCGGGCCAGCGGAACATGCTGCTTCCAACATACAACGTCTGCATTGACTTTGTGCACCAGCTCCAAAGATGTAACGTGAATATCCATCATCACCCATGCTACGTTATTTATTTGTTTCTTTGGGCTGGGGGATTCGATTGGCCGTGGGTGAACGCAGAAAGCACATATCATTCATATTGATCCACAAAATGATCTTTAGGATCTGTAAAAGAGGAAGATCTGGATTATTCCACCGAAGCGTGTAATTTGGTCTGAGTTTGCAAAGTTCACAGATACCATTCCACTTGGAGAGGCAAATAACTGCTTCCAAAAAACTGGATAACATGTGTTATCAATAAGAGCTTGGAATGTTTCATATTAATATAATTCTCCAGGCTTTGCAAACAAAGACACAACAATGTGTAAATTGGTGCTGGACTCATCTGACAAAGACATAACATTATGTGGGTGATTTACAGTACCACAGCACAACACTCTATGGTCTGTACAAGGTTTGTACGTTCTCCCCATGACCTGCGTGAATATGCTTATGTCAGTAATTAAATTCATCAAACCTTAGTCTTGTTGAGAATAGATTCCCAATGAGGTACCAGAGTACTAAGTTCAAGGTTGCTGTCAAAGTTTATTTTTATTTTCTATTTGTAGTTGACTTGTAAGTATATCTATTCACATCAAGAAAGTATTGCCTTGCAAGGGGGGGGGGGGGGGAGGGGGGGGGGGGAGGAGGGGGGGGGGGAAGGTGCTGTAAACATCCCCACAAATGTGTTGGCTACTTCTGTCGCTGAAACAATGGATAACTGAGAGGAATGCAAGGATGGAAGGGGAAACGTTTAACAAATCTGAGAGGCAAACAGGTTAAGGAGTAATTGATAAGCACTGTGAATAGATAGGTTGTAGGAAGGAACTGCAGATGCCTGTTTAGACCGAAGATGGACACAAAATGCTGGAGTAACTCAGCGGGACAGGCAGCATCTCCGGATAGAAGGAATGGGTGATGTTCCGGGTCGGGACCCTTCTTCAGACTGAATCAGGGTAGAGGGAGATACAGGGATATAAGGAAATGACTGAATCAGGGGAGAGTCTCGACCCGAAATGTCACCCATTCCTTCTCTCCAGAGATGCTGCCAGTCCAGCTGAGTTACTCCAGCATTTTGTGTCTATCTTCGGGAGACATGATGGGCCTACTGGCCTAATTCTGCATCTATCACTTATGACCTTATGAAGTTATAGGAGTCTGAAAACTGTGACCTCCAGATTCAAGAACAGCTTTTTCCCAATATCCATCAGGCTCTTGAACGCCATAAACACTAACTAAACTATAAACTGTGAACTGCCTTGATTGGACTGAGGACTTTGGGAATTTTGCAATAAAATAAGGCTTTTAAATTTATTGATTTTTTTGTTTATTACGTTATCTATGAGTGCTGTGTTTCCAAAGCCTGTTATGCCGCTGCAAGTAAGAGTTTCATTGTGGAGGAAGGAACTGCAGATGTTGGTTTATACCGAAGATAAACCCAAAGATCAAGGCAAGATGGAGCCCACAATGGTCAATTGTTGGCTGTGGCGAAGGTGATAATGAGTGGATACAAACAGTGAAACTAATTAGACTAGGGTGGGGGAGGGACGATAATTCATTGCCACGGTCGGATGTGGAGGCCAAGTCAGTGGATATTTTTAAGGTGGAAATTGCTAGGTTCCTGATTAGTAAAGGTGTCAAGGATTATGGGGAGAAGGCAGGAGAATGGGGTTGAGGGGGAAAGTTAGATCAGCCATGATTGAACAATGGAGTGGACCGGGTGGCCTAATACTGCTCCTCGAACGTATGAACTTATGAGAGAGAGAGGGGGAATGCAAGGGTGACTAGAAGATATAGAGAAACTGGAAGCTGGTTTGGGTGGAGAAAGCAAATCTCTCCTCTACATTCCCCTCGCTGGGACTCACTCCATTTTAGAGGGGTTTTCTCCATGTCACTTAAAACAGTTGAATGGACAGCAAAGTCCTGTCCATCCTGTTGGCTGGCTGATGCAATTGAAAGCAATTAAACCGATCAGCAGAGCTAGCTGCAGGCTGCTTTAAGGCTCAGTTGGAAGCTGACACAACAGATAAACCTCTCCTCTCTTGACCGGCGGCCACGGTTCAGCTGAAGTATTGATCCTTCCCGTTGATAGTAATTGTCAATAAATGTAAGCGAAATGGGCCTGTTAATGTTACAGTATAATCGGGCCCTCAATAGCACTTAAAAAACTGCTGCTTCCAACATTGCTGGTGGCTGCATATTTATCACTTGAGTGAATAAAATAAACACAGTGTGTTTTTTTTTAAAAATTTGATTTTCTTCCTCTGTTTGGACTGCACTGACATAGAATCAAACTGCACCCCTAGTCTAGACCTGACTAAGTCTGCCCTTAATCGGAAAGTAATCACCATTTATGATTGTTGAGATAATGTGGTAAAAGCTACTCATTTCAGAATGTGCGATATAGCTTCCATTGTCTTATCTTAACGCTTTGTCCAAAACCATGGCTTCAAGTGGTGGAAGTGAACAAAGAACTCAATTACAATTACATTGCAATGGATTTCTGTAGAGTTGACAAATGATTTCTGCCTTCGTGGAGCCTGAATTCTTGTCTGCAGTCTAGTTCTCCGGAGTAGTTTGGGAGAGAGCTGGCGATGGGCCAGTTGCATTATAAAAGGTATAGATCTTCCTGCCTGTGTGAGTGATAGCTGGCTTTGTAACGAGGATTGGGTTTGGAAGACAAGACGAAGGCTGCCTCCATAAAAGTTACAATGAGCATTTCTTCATCATTTCTAACCATGAAAATTGACTCGAACCCAGGGGCACCCAAAGGCTCAGATATTTAGATTAGTTTAGAGATACAGCACGGAAACAGGCCCTTCGGCCCACCGACCAGCGATCCCCCACACATTAGCACCATCCTACACACACTAGGGACAATTTACACTCCTACCAAGCCAATTAACCTGCAAACCTGTACATCTTTGGAGTGTGAGAAGAAACCAAAGGTCTCGGAGAAAACCCATGCGGTCACGAGAAGAAAGTACAAACTCTGTACAAGCAGCACCCGTAGTCGGGATCGAACCCTAGTCTCTGGCGCTGCAAGTTCAGTAAAGCAGCAGCTCTACCGCTGCGCCACCGTGTATAATCAGGCCGCAGGCTAGTTCGAGCAGACTATTATAATGGCAAAAATGCAGAAAGAAGCTACTTGCTTTTGCCACTCCAAAGCACTCTGTGGCATCTGCAGTCCAACACACATGTTGGGTGTCTTAGATAAAAATGTCCCGCAAAGCTATGATATAAATGACAAGCTAATTGTGGATCTATTTCCATTGTTTGCATTGTATTTCACTATAGCGAAGATAGGCCCAACAAGCTGGAGTAACTCAGCAGGACAGGCAGCATCTCTGGAGAGAAGGAATGGGTGACGTTTCGGGTCGTGACCCTTCTTCACACTACACCAACCCACATTCTTGTCCAAATAGACATCCTGCAAGCCTCAAAGGAGAAAGGAAGTGTTGGAAAATGGAGTTATGCTTGTTCCTCAAATAACTCCAGCAGAATATCCAGCCCCCTGGTTTGTCATCAGTTTTCTCCAAGACCATCAATCAGAGATGATAGTCTCTTTAGTGGCTCTAAATTTGAAGAGGACCTCTCTTGACAAGACAACCAAAATGGGCAAGTCCAAATGTTAGAAAATGTTAGATAACATTTACCAGCAACCATATATTTCTCCCTATATTTTTACTGCCAACATACCAGAACAAAATCTTAAATAATCAAATCGCTGACATTAATTATTATTATTAGGTTGTTACTCAATGTTGTCATCAGCTTCTCAGTGATCTGGATACACAAGTGACAGCAGATGCTGGAATCATGAATGAAAAACAAACTGTAGGAGGACACAAAGTGCTGGAGTAACTCTGCAGGTCAGGCAGCATCTCTGGAGAACATGGTATGTAGGTTAATTGGCTGGGTAAATGTAAAAATTGTCCCTAGTGGGTGTAGGATAGTGTTAATGTACGGGGATCGCTGGGCGGCGCGGACATGGTGGGCCGAAAAGGCCTGTTTCCGGCTGTATATATATGATATGATATGATATGGATCGGTAACATTTAAGGTTAAGACCCTTCTTCAGACTAACATGGATCGGTGACGTTACGGGTCCAGACCCATTCTTCAGACTAAAATGGATAGGTGACGATTTCGGTTGAGACCTGAAACGTCACCTATCCATGTTCTCCAGAGATGCTGCCCGACTTGCTGAGTTCCTCCAGCACTTTGCGTCCCTTGTGTGTATTAGTCAGCACCTGCAGTTCCTTGTTTCTACAAACTGCTGGAGGCACTCAGTGGGTCAGAAGGACTCTACAGAGGGAAATCACACTGAATAAAGGTCCTGACCTGATACATCGTCTGTCCATTTCCTTCCATGTATATTGCTTGACCCTACACTAGTTCGCGTTTTAGTCTGCGATCTGGATCTCATCCAACACTGAACATTTTGCAAAAAGAGAAAACAGGTCAAGCAATAACTGTTCAATTTTGAACTGATGCAATGCCCGGTGACAAATTGTATTTTTGGCAAAAGTCAGAGTATGGTCGATTGGTCATATTGCTTGAAAAATCATTATTATTATTATTATTATTATTACATAGGTGTCATGAGATCAGACAGCTGAGAGGCAAAAGGTGATAAATGCAACCTCCAGCCCACAATAAAACTTCCACACGCAGCCACCCTGCCAATTCTGAATTGGTCACCTTGCTACAGGGTAGTTATTTTCATTTAACAATAATCTTTTAACATGGATTTATAAAGCACAAGGCATAAATTGTCACTGTGGAATCTCCAACCTGTACCAAAGCAAACCTTTCTCCAAGCAATTCTAAATAATTTCAACAACATGCACCAATTATTCATCAATTGTCATGGTTACTGCAACCATTTGCAATTTTTAAAATGAATTTACCCATCAGTCCTCTCCCTTTGATGTTCTAAATATTCCACCACACAACACTTATCTCTGGCTGCAGACAACACGTTGCATTGAATTTTAGGTTAAGTTAATCGAGTTAAGGTCCACAGGAATGCAATTTTCAGTAGCCAAATAGAGGCAAGACCAGAGGGCGGTCACGGTGGCGCAGCTGTAGAGTTGCTGCCTTGTAGTGCTCACAGCGCCAGAGACACGGGTTCGATCCCGACTACGGGCGCTGTCTGTACGGAGTTTATACGCTCCCCCCGTGACCTGCGTGGGTTTTCTCCGAGATCTTCGGTTTCCTCCCACACTCCAAAGACGTACAGGCATGTAGGTTAATTGACTGGGTAAATGTAAAAATTGTCCCTAGTGTGTGTAGGATAGTGTTAATGTGCGGGGTTCGCTGGTCGGCGCGAACCCAGTGGGCCGAAGGGCCTGTTACCGCGCTGTATCTCTAAACCAAACTAAACTAAACCATGTAAAATGGAAGATTCCTCCATCCTCTGCTCCCAATAAGGTGGATTTTTATAGCTTTATTAATAATAACTAATTTACTTTTTAAAGTCCCAGATTATTAACAGAATTTCAGTTCCACAGCTGCTGTGGTGGGATTTGAGCGCAGTTCACTGGATTGTTAGGTCTACTTGACTACTTGATCTTTGGGTGGCACGGTGGCACAGCTGGTAGAGTTGCTGCCTCACAGCGCCAGAGGCCCGGGTTCGATCCTGACTAAGGGGGCTGTCTATACAGAGTTTGCACGTTCTCCCCGTGACCCCATGGGTTTCCTCCGGGTGCTCCGGTTTCCACCCACATCCCACAGATGTGCAGGTTTGTAGGTTGACCTGCCCTGTAGTGTGTAGGGAGTGAATGAGAAAGTGGGATAACGTAGAACTAGTGTGAACGGGTGATCGTTGATAGGCATGGACTCAGCGGGCCTGTTTCCATGCTTTATTTTTCAAGCAATCAATACCAGGCCAGTAATTTAACTGCTATGCCATCATCACACCTAGTTAGTGCACTGCCGACTGTCAGAGTCCTTAATGAATATTGTGGGCAGCATTTATTCTGGCCCAGCCATGCCACCACTTGAGGCTCTGTAACTGCACACGATGTCACATGGTTTTAGAATGGTCCAAACCAGAGAGAATGGCCTTTTGCCTCCAACGAAGACAAATTGGGGAGGAAGGGACAAATATGCAAGAAGTATACAAGGGCGGCCCGGTGGCGCAGCGGTAGAGTTGCTGCCTTACAGCGCCAGAGTCCCGGGTTCGATCCTGACCACGGGTGCTATCTGTATGGAGTTTGGACGTTCTCCCCATGACCAGCGTGGGTTTTCTCCCTCATTCCAAAGACGTACAGGTTTGTAGGTTAATTGACTTGGTGTAATTGTAAAATTGTCCCCAGTGTGCTTAGGATAGCGTGAGTGTGCGGGGATCGCGGGCCAACACGGACTCGGTGGGACGAAGGGCATGTTTCCACTCTGTATCTCTGTATCTCTAAGCTAAGCTAAGCTAACATGAAAGTTACATTAAGCAAATTTGTGAGCTGCGGATTCAATTGTAATTTGTTCTTTAAAACTACCAGTAAAGAATCCGTCATTTCCTTTGGCATCATCAACTGCGTGTGTTAAGCCCAGAGATAAATTGGGCTTAAGTCAAGTCAAGTCAAGTCAAGTTGTCACATACACATACACGATGTGCAGTGAAATGAAAGTGGCAATGGCAAAGTGGAAAGTGGCAAATAGAGGCAGCTCGTCACACTGCCTCCGCAAGGCCACGAGCATAATCAAGGATGAGTCTCACTCCCTCTTCTCCCCTCTCCCATCGGGCAAGAGGTACAGAAGCAATGATACTAGAGGAGCAAGATGGACCACTCCTGTTGAAATCGCCTATACTGAAGTGCAGTACGCAAAGGAGCGTAACGTCCGCCATTTTAGTAAGCAAAACCTGCCGTGCGCTCTGCCTCCCGCAGTGTAATCAGTGTTTTGGGGGAACAGTATGTGTGATGATACCATTAAAATGCAGAATATATCTCATCTATCAATTCACAGATTTTTGTTATTTTTCATTTAAAATGTTTCTGCAAGTTTCTGCCTACTAAAATGGCGCCGTGACATGCTACGGATTTTAGGGTCGAGTGGTCTATCTTGCTCCTCTAGCATCTTTGTACAGAAGTATGAAAACGCACACCTCTAGATTTAGGGACAGTTTCTTCCCAGCTGCTATCAGGCAACTGCACCATCCTACCACCAACTAGAGAGTGGTCCTGATCTTCCATCCACCTCATTGGAGACGGTTGGACTGTTTTTAATTGGACTTCACTGGACTTTATGTTACTCTACACATTATTCCCTTTATCTTGTATCTGTACACTGCGGACAGCTTGATCGTAGTCATGTAGAGTCCTTCCACTGACTGGATAGCTTGCGACAAAAAATCCTTTCACTGTACCTCGGTAGAGTGACAAGGAACAAAAGTAAACTAAACTATCTAATTATAATTGTATGAGGCTTGATATTAAGGATGGGGTTTTCAAAGTGCGATACTCCAGGATACAACACTTGTATTCTCCAATGCTATGAATGCAAGAGTTACAAGTCACGTTTGTGATGACTATTTAAACAATGTTTCTGCGTGGTATTAATGAAGGAGGACTGTTAAACAGTGCAGAAAACCCGTGGATATTATAATACATATGTGCACATCCGTACAGACATCACCTGGGGTCAGGATTGAACCCAGATCTCTGGCACTGTGAGGCAGCAACTCTACCGCTGTGCCACCGTGCCACCCTGTTTAAAGAGCAAAGACTCATCTGCCCCATAAAGAGTAAACACAAAATGTTGGAGTAACTCAGCGGGTCAGGCAGCATCTCGGGAGAGAAGGAATGGGTGGCGTTTTGGGTCGAGATGCTGCCTGACCCGTGGAGTTACTCCAGCATTTTGTGTCTACCTTCGACTTAAACCGGCATCTGCAGTTTTTTTCCTGCCCCATAAAGAGTCACTTGTTGAAGAAAAGTTGACAAGGTCAGAGAATCATAGAAACACAGACAATAGGTGCAGGAGTCGGCCATTCGGCCCTTCGAGTCAGCTCCGCCATTCAATATGATTATGGCCGATCATCCAAAATCAGTGCACCGTTCCTGCTTTCTCCCCATAGCCATGGTGGGTAGATGGGTGGGGAGGGTGGGAAATTAGTTGCACTGCGGATTTCCTTATCTCCAGTCAATGCTTGACGTGCAGTAAGTGTATCAAAGAGTGTAGGAAAAGAACTGCAGATGCTGGTTAAAATCGAAGGTAGACACAAAATGCTGGAGTAACTCAGCGGGTCAGGCAGTATCTCGGGAGAGAAGGAATGGGTGACGTTTCGGGTCGAGATGCTGCCTGACCCGCGGAGTTACTCCAGCATTTTGCATCCACCTTCGAGTATATCAAAGAGTGTTGGACTTGGCCACATGTGCACAGTGAGAAAAATACTGCCGCAGGCGTGCAATGGTTAAAAACGAACTCTCGCTGCATCTCTTATGTAATTTTCCAATTGTAAAAAAAATTGAAAAATTCTGTCAGATCTGTTCAACGTACAGATTAGCTACTGTGATCATTCCTACTTTTCTGAGTCACTAGCTTGACAAGGATGTTTTGTCAGTAACAAATCTCCTGACAGGCACAGAACAGGTCAGAAACCCGAGCGAACTGTAAATCTCCGCGGGTGAGTACAACTGCATCAGTAACATTGACCAAACGCACACAGAATGCTGGAGTAACCCAGCGGGACAGGCAGCATCTCTGTGGAGAAGGATTGGGTGACGTTTCGGGCCGAGGCCCTTCTCCAGTCCGCACGCATTTGTCATCTCCCACACACGCCTCTCCACTAATGAATGCAAATTGTAATATCAGATAAATCGCTCAGTTTTCTTAGAACTCGTTATCAGAGATGCAGTCATTCTTTTTAATGAAGAGTGTCTAATCACAGATGTCCAATTTGCCCTTAAGACTGAAAGATTAAAGGGATGTTTTTTTTTAGTCATTCTCCTAGACTTGCAACTCGAGACTCAAACACTTAGGGTTTAGTTGAGTTTGGAGATGGGGCATGGAAACACACCATGAACGTAATCACTGGAGTTTCGAAGGACGAGAGGGGATCTTACAGAGACGTATAAAATTGTGAAAGGACTGGACAAGCTAGATGCAGGGAAAATGTTCCCAAGTGTTGGGGGAGTCCAGAACCAGAGGCCACAGTCTAAGAATAAAAGGGAGGCCATTTAAAACTGAGGCGAGAAAAAACTTTTTCACCCAGAGAGTTGTGAATTTGTGGAATTCTCTGCCACAGAAGGCAGTGGAGGCCAATTCACTGGATGAATTTAAAAGAGAGTTAGATAGAGCTCGAGGGGCTAGCGGAATCAAGGGATACAGGGAGAAGGCAGGCACGGGTTACTGATCGTGGATGATCACCCATGATCACAATGAATGGCGGTGCTAGCTCGGAGGGCCAAATGGCCTCCTCCTGCACCTATTTTCTAAGGCGGAAGTGGGATAAGATGGAACTGGATGGTTTTGGGAGGACAAGGAGTGGTTGAAGGGATTGTTTCCATGCTCCATCTCAAAAGTCAGATTACCTGTTCTTTAAAAAAAACAAAGAGGCTATGAAATGTCACTTTCTCCCAATGTTTGCATTTTTCCCAAACATTTCAATGTCCTCCCAGCAAAGTTAAGATAAAAGCAAGAAAACAGTCATGGAAATTCAAGCTTATACGTTAAGGGATTCAGTGCATTCCGCTCTTCGGTAAAATTAAACCTTTAGTTTGACCTCCACAGGAAATAATTAACTAATTTAAAAATCAATTGGAAGTAATTTATTGTAGACTTCTTTCTTTAACAAAAATGGTTTTGTGAGTTGGAAGTCTGGATTGCTTCAGGTGGGTCATGACAGTTCACTGCTATCCTGGCCCGTCTGCCTCTGAGAAATGGTCATAGCAGTCTGAAGAAGGGTCTCGACCCCGAAACCTCACCCATTCCTTCTCTCCAGAGATGCTGGGCTACTCCAGCTGGTACAAATCGATTTATTCACAAAATGCTGGAGTAACTCAGCAGGTCGGGCAGCATCTCGGGAGAGAAGGAATGGGTGACGTTTCGGGTCGAGACCCTTCTTCAGAAAAGTCACCCATTCCTTCTCTCCCGAGATGCTGCCCGACCTGCTGAGTTACTCCAGCATTTTGTGAATAAATGGATCAACACCTTGTCACCTCAGAAACATTTCCATCGTATGCAAGATCAAAAGGTCAAAAGAACCAGGGAACCGGGTTCGATCCTGACCACGGGTGCCGTCTGTACGGA
The DNA here is from genome assembly GCF_053455715.1 of Rhinoraja longicauda. NCBI lineage: Eukaryota > Metazoa > Chordata > Chondrichthyes > Rajiformes > Arhynchobatidae > Rhinoraja > Rhinoraja longicauda. The sequence goes on from NC_135973.1 coordinate 8,640,730, forward strand.
GTTTGTACGTTCTCCCACGTGTCCTGCATGGGTTTTCTCCGAGATCTTCGGTTTCCTCCCACACTCCAAAGACGTGCAGGTTTGTAGTTTAATTGGCTTGGTACAAATGCAAAATATTCCCTGATGTGGGACAGTGTGGGGATTGCTGGTCGGTGCGGACTCAGTGTCTAATTGATTAGAAATGGGTAGATGCCATCCTTAAGAGGGTAATAAAATTAGTTACTGATAGACTTGCCAACCCGATGCAGTGAATCATTATTTATTAATTACTAATGTTTCATACAATTTAATATCCATAAATATAAGTCATCATCTTTTAATTTGAACTGTCATCAGTTTCTGACATAAAAGCCTTGTCAGTTACATTCTGAAGAAGCAAGGCGCAGTTTTAATTCTTCTGACAGAAGTTAAACTGCGCTCCATCAATGTCATAGGTCACTTCACCACTTACCAAGAGCCCACGGGTCATCTCACCATCACGCAGATAACAAACTTGAACTCGGCAGCGCCTCTCGCCTGAATGATTAGCTCATGGAGTTCCTCGGATCTCGACAGCAGAGCCGGTCATAGCCTGCAGGGTAGTCAAGCAGTCAGCCCGCATCACCATCACGATGCCGCTGCAGTTACTTCATTAAAGTCTTCGCTGTGGAACTAGTTTAAAGATCACTGATTCTGTCAATTGCCTGGCAGGACCGATCGGGCTGCAGGTCACCGACGAGGCATGCCCTTCTTTTTTTAATGTGGGAAGCGAGGAAGCGCAAGTGCCGATGATGCAGGGGAAAAAAAGACACATTGTGCTGGAGTAACACTGACATGGCTGCTAATAATTTTCCAACAAAATGTAGAATTATGAAAATATACATTGAAGTTCAGGTTCAATTATTGTCACGTGCACCAAGGTATCATGAAAAGCTTTATTTTGCATGCTATTCAATCAAGTTGGTGCGGCACGGTGGCGCAGCAGTAGAGTTGCTGCCTCACATGCCAGTGACCCGGGTTCGATCCTGACCACCGGTGCTGCCTGTACGGAGTTTGTACGTTCTCCCCGTGACTGCGTGGGTTTTCTCTGGGATCACCGATTTCCTCCCACAGTCAAAAGACGTACAGGTTTGTTGGTTAATTGGCTGTGGTAAAATTGTAATTTGTTCCTAGTGTGTAGGATAGTGTTAGTGTCTGTGGTATAAGAAAATAACTGCAAATGCTGGTACAAATCGAAGGTATTTATTCACAAAATGCTGGAGTAACTCAGCAGGTCAGGCAGCATCTCAGGAGAGAAGGAATGGGTGACGTTTCGGGTTGAGACCTCCAGACTGATGTCAGGGGGGCGGGACAAAGGAAGGATATAGGTGGAGACAGGAAGATAGAGGGAGATCTGGGAAGGAGGAGGGGAAGGGAGGGACAGAGGAACTATCTAAAGTTGGAGAAGTCCATGTTCATACCACTGGGCAGCTTGCAGCAGGTCGGCGTGGGCAGGTTGGCTGAAGGCCCTGTTTCCATACTGTATGACTCTGTGACTCCATGACTCTATGACCCTTCTTCAAACTGTCCCGACCCAAATTGTTCCCATGTTCTCCAAAGCTGCTGCCTGACCCATTGAGTTACTCCAGCACTTAGAGTCCTTTTTCCCATCTTTTTAATGGTTGCCTCCACTCAAACTACAAGTTCCAAAGACACGATCGAAATCGTAACCATCTTTTCATGAATGATACTCCGTGGAACCTGGTGGTAAATGCATGCGGGTGAAACTAATGCAACCTTTTTAATTAAGAAACTCAAATGTTTCCTAACATGACATGTTGTTTAATACTTACGTCTACTCCAGAACGAGGCCTGAATCTGGAGCTTTGAGTCAAAGGTCCATGATCGAATCACACTCAAAAGGACCTGAGTGCAAAGTTTCTCCACTATCCTTCAGTGTCGTGATGCAGGAATGATGTTGTTTATGAATGAGACAACGAGATCGCACCTGCTCTTGCAGGGTGGGTGTTAAAGACGTCATGACATGGTTCTAGTAAAGAGCGGGGCATTGGTTCAATGGTTCATTGGTTCAATGGTTCTTTATTGTCACGTACGCACAGCACAGTGAAATTCTTTTGTGCAAGCACAAATACACAGTCATCACCATTTTGGCGCCGTATAAAATAAAGAACAACACAGAAAACACAGAGTCCAAAGTCCAGTCCACGTTGGATTTCCTGGAGTGCCCTTGATCCAGGCCCACGGCCTGATGGGTCGACATTAGACTGCCTGATCAGTGTTTGTTCCTCAAACAATATTTCTCATACCGATTATACCTTCAGAATCAGTTCATTATTTGTTGGAGCCTTCTGTGAGCAGATCTCTGGCTATGTTTTTTGATTGAACGATACTGATCGAAATCCCGCTTTCTCATCTACTCCCTGCACATTAGCAGCAAATTTACAGAGGCCAATAAACCTGCAAATCTCCCTGTGACCGGGTATGGTTTCGCCAGGTGCTCTGGTTTCCTCCCACATCCCAAATACGTGCAGATTTGTAGGTTAATTGACTTCTGTAAATTGTCCTTAGTGTGTAGGAGTGTATGGATGATCATTGGTCAGCTTCGACTCAGCGGGCTGAAGGGCCTGTTTCCACACTGTATCACTAAATTTAACAGCTTACCATGGCACTCCAGAAATGCAGAGACAGAGTTTATTTGGATTACAGTCTGTCCACATTATTATTCAGTTGTTATTTTCAACTGGGCTCACATTTTGAGAAGTTAGCAGGGATATCGATGAGGCAGCATGCTTAATTATTGGCCTATGATGATGTTCCCAAGGTTTTTGACAAGCTCCCACCAGGCAGACTGTTCAGAAAAGTGAAAACTCAAAGGGTTCAAAGACAGAATAGTGTTGGATCCAAGACTGTTGTCCAAGACGTGTCCTGGTGGTGAGACAACAACCTTTCTCTCAATGTCAATAGACAATAGACAATAGGTGCAGGAGTTGGCCATTCGGCCCTTTGAGCCAGCACCGCCATTCAATGTGATCATGGCTGATCATTCACAATCAGTACCCCATTCCTGCCTTCTCCCCATACCCCCTGGCTCCGCTATCATTAAGAGCTCTATCTAACTCTCTCTTGAAAGCATCCAGAGAATTGGCCTCCACTGCCTTCTGAGGCATAGAATTCCACAGATTTACAACTCTGACTTTAGGATGTTTTTAATCAAAAATGGAAATTCAATCCAGAGGCATGTGAGGTGATGCATTTGGAACGATGCAGACTGAAAAGTTACCAATAAATGGGAGGATACAGATGTCATATCATCCTACGATTTCGACTTTTGTACCCTCCCATCTATGTCATTTTTCTGTCTTCTTATAAGGTCATAAGGAAGAGGAGTAGAATTAAGCCATTCGGCCCATCAAGTCTACTCCTCCATTCAATCATGGCTGATCTATCTCCCCCTCCTAACCCCATTCTCCTGCCTTCTCCCCGTAACCTCTGACTCCCGTACTAATCAAGAATCTATCTATCTCTGCCTTAAAAATATCCGCTGACCTGGCCTCCACAGCCTTCTGTGGCAATGAGTTCCACAGATTCACCACCCTTTTCCCAAATTCATCACCTCACATGCCTTTGGAATGAAATCCATTTTCGAATTAAAACAGAACAACTTAGGCAGATGTGCAGAAACAAGATAGAGGCATGCGTACAAATGCTGACCCATTTCTCCACACAAAATATGTACGGTACAAAAACTGCTCGTTACTCCACACCCTTTGAATTTGATGGGGAAAAACAGAGAGACTATTAAACTCCCGACACATTTCCTGTGGCTCGACCTACAGTTATGTACTAATGGCAATTTCTTCCTCCTTAATGAATGTCAGGCATTAAATATTAACAGAGTTCCAGGCATCTTCCACAAAAATGGGTTGCATCGTCCCGCACTTGGCCTGATGGCTTCAGCCAGGCCCTGCAAGATTAAAGTTGGTTGCCATGTTACTAAAACTCAGGCACCGACGCGCTGCAACTTTGCTTTAAGGATTTGCTTCAAAACTTCAAGTCTTCTCGGATCTGCTTCACTTAAGGACAAACTTTGATGAGTGACAAACATCCTTCCCTGCAGCGTTATTTCAGGACGTTGCCTGGCAATCTGCGCACAGATGCAGATATAAAGTTCATCCCTCCCCAGTTATTACACAGCACAATGAAAATCAGCACAGATAAGATCAAACTTTGAGCTGAACAAAGGAAATGTCTTCACCATAAATGATGAGAGTCGTTGGATGGGAAGTTTCTGTGACCCTTGGCCATTGCTGGGCCTTTGTACACAGTTGGTGACTTCAGTTTGTTTGCATGCAGGGGTCCACTGTACTCTGTATTTATTAGTGCAGAGATGCTGAAATCCCAAAGAATTTACAGAAGTTAGTGGCGGCAAATGTGGCGTAGCGGTAGAGTTGCTGCCTTACAGCGCCAGAGACCCAACTTCAATCCCGACTACGGGTGCTGTCTGTACGGAGTTTGTACGTTCTCCCCGTGACCTGCGTAGGATTTCTCCGGGTGCTCCGGTTTCCTCCCACACTCCAAAGCCGAACAGGTTTGTAGGTTAACTGGCTTTAGTAAAATTGTAAATTGTCCCTCGAGCGTGTAGGATAGTGTGAGTGTGCGGGGATCGCTGGTCGGCGTGGGCTCAGTGGGTTGAAGGGCCTGTTTCCACACTGTGTCTTTAAATTCAACAGCTTACAAGCAGACCTTTCAGAAAATCTTGAAGGGTTCAAAGAGAAAGCTACGTTGGATCCAAGACTGTAGTCCAAGACATGTCCAAGTTCAATCCAAGACGTGCCCTGGTGGTGAGACAACAACCTTTCTCTCAATGTCAGCAAGACAAAGGAGATAGTGATCGACTTCAGGGAGTGAAGCAGTACACATACCACAGTTTGCATTGATGGCACCAAAGTAGACTTGGTTGAAGTGTTCAAATTCCTAGGAGTAGTTTTTGTTTTTTTTAGATTTAGAGATACAACGCGGAAACAGGCCCTTCGGCCCACTGAGTCCGCGCCGCCCAGCGATCCCCGCACATTAACACTATCCTACACACACACACGGGACAATTATTTTTTAAACATTTTACCTAGTCAATTAACCTACATACCTGTACGTCTTTGGAGTGTGGGAGGAAACCGAAGATCTCGGAGAAAACCCACGCAGGTCACGGGGAGAACGTACAAACTCCGTACAGACGGCGCCCGTAGTCAGGATCGAACCTGAGTCTCCGGCGCTGCGTTCGCTGTAAGGCAGCAACTCTACCGCTGCGCCACCGTAAATATTACCAACAACTTCTCCTGGACCACCTATATTGAAGCAACGACCAGGAAAGCCTGACGGATGGAATTTTATTCAGTGTATCCCTTGTGCACTAATTAGAATTAATTGGTTCGAACTTATTTTTGACTATCATGACCATCTTGGTTTACCCATGGAAAACAATCTGAAGAATGGTCCCGACCTGAAACGTCACCTGTTCATGTACTCCAGAGATGCTGCCCGACCTGCTGAGTTACTCCAGCACTTTGTGGCCTTCTTTGTAAACCGGCATCTGCAGTTCCTTGTTTATACTTTGTGACTTAGTCCCAGTTTGATGACTTCCTTCAGAACAGAAAACTAAGGTGAATAAGCTGAGAGAATGATAATGAGTGCATTAATAAATCTTTTTGGTTACAGCGCTGTTTGATAAAGCAGCAATTCTGAGACCCTCATACCACGGTCGATTCCTAGTAACAGTAACAGGAGCAACTTCAGCAGGAGTGTTCATTGTAACCTGGTATTCTGTGATTTTCCTGAATTATTTCACATTATGTTTTTGCTCATATCTGTTTTTATTTAAATTAATCGGGTCCCTTTTCTTTTTGTTGGTATTTAATGTGGCTGTATAAACTGCAGTAAAGGGAATACTGCTTTGCTAATGGGCCAATAATTTTAGCAGCTTCAAGTAAATTACCAACATATATTATAAACATGTTTGACTGAAACTAAAGGTTTGTTTTGTTTATGTAACGATGGAATCCTAAAATGAACAATATTCATACAATGACTTTGTAAATGCATAGAGAAATTTAAAATCTGAAACCAACTAGGATACCACTTGGCAGTGTGGGACCTAATCATAAGGGCGGCACAGTGGCGCAGCAGGTAGAGCTGCTGCTACACAACGCTAGAGACCCAGGTTCAATCCTGACCTCAGGAGGTGTCTGTGTGGAGTTTGCAAGCGACTGTGTGGATTTTCTCCGGGTGTTCTGGTTTCCTCCCACACTCCAAGGATGTACAGGTTTGTAGGATAATTGGCTTCAGTAAAATCATAAATTGTCCCTGGTGTGTGTAGGATAGTGTGTGCGGGGATTGCTGGTCAGCGCGGACTCGGTGGGCCGAAGTGTCTGATTCCGCGCTGTATCTCTAAACTAAACTAAACTAAACTAAGCTAAATGAATGGAGACCATCCTGCAATATCTAGTTTATCCTGGTCACGTTCAACAGCTTCCCCAGAGCAGGTTCTGGGGAATTATTACAAGCTTGCAACTGCTTGTATAGGATTATTAAGGGGTTGGACACGTTAGAGGCAGGAAACATGTTCCCAATGTTGGGGGAGTCCAGAACAAGGGGCCACAGTTTAAGAATAAGGGGTAGGCCATTTAGAACTGAGATGAGGAAAAACCTTTTCAGTCAGAGAGTTGTGAATCTGTGGAATTCTCTGCCTCAAAAGGTAGTGGAGGCCAATTCTCTGAATGCATTCAAGAAAGAGCTAGATAGAGCTCTTAAAGATAGCGGAGTCAGGGGGTATGGGGAGAGGGCAGGAACGGGGTACTGATTGAGAATGATCAGCCATGATCACATTGAATGGCGGTGCTGGCTCGAAGGGCCGAATGGCCTACTCCTGCACCTATTGTCTATTGCCACTGAAGGACTAGTGCTGGAACCGACTTTAGACTTTAAACCTTAGAGATACACCCTTCGACCCACCAAGTCCGCGCCGACCAGCAATCCCCGTACACTAGCACTATCCTACACACCAGGGACAATTTACAATTTTACCAAAGCCAATTAACATACAAACGTGTACGTCTTTGGAGTGTGGAAGGAAACGACCGGAGCACCCGGAGAAAATCCCCACGCAGGTCATGGGGAGAACGGACAAACTCCGTACAGACAGCACCCGCAGTCAGGAGCGAACCCGGGTCTCTGGTGCTGTAAGGCAGCAACTCTACCGCTGCGCCGTCGCGCCGCCCAAACAGGTTTGTGTCCACGCTATCAAACAGCAGCCGGGGGCTGAGATGGCAAAACACTAACGCTGGAAAATCCTTTTGTGATGGATCCAAAACCAAATTTGGCCCGATGATTGATTGCCTTTGCAGAAAGCAGTACCTCTGAAGATGGATTCGGTGCCATTATGCTGTCGAGATTTTTTTTTTGCAACGGTATTTGCATTCTGCAATTTATGGAGAAACGGAAATATTCTCCGATGCTGCAAAGCACCACTTCTTTGATAATGATAATCATTATTTTGCCTTAGTACAAAGCATTTTTTTCTTCTCTCTATGTGAGTAACATATGGTGAGCATAAACGAAACCCCTTGTGAGAGAGATGTCGCCTGGGGGAAATGCTGTGTCTCCCTCGTCCACCAACATTTCACTTGCTTGGCTTGGATCTCTGTTGACAAAACGATATGGAGACCCACAATAGGCGACCAAGTCGTGGGCCAGGCCTGTGTGTGACCTGACCATCAATTTGTGTGCAACTGATATCCCAGGCAGAGTGGACTCCCGGTGGCTGAGCACTTCAACTCCCCCTCCCACTCCTAGTCTGACCTTTCTGTCATGGGCCTCCTCCAGTGCCATAGTGAAGCCCACCGGAAATTGGAGGAACAGCACCTCATATTTCGCCTGGGCAACTTGCAGCCCAGTGGTATGAACATCGACTTCTCCCACTTTAGATAGTTCCTCTGTCCCTCTCTTCCCCTCCCCCTTCCCAGATCTCCCTCTATCTTCCTGTCTCCACCTATATCCTTCCTTTGTCCCACCCCCCTGACATCAGTCCAAAGAAGGGTCTCGACCCGAAACGTCACCCATTCCTTCTCTCCTGAGATGCTGCCTGACCTGCTGAGTTACTCCAGCATTTTGTGAATAAATACCTTCGATTTGTACCAGCGTCTGCAGTTATTGTCTTATACTCCCACGCAGTGCCTGGGTTCGAAGGCTTTACATTGTTTTTCGAAGGCAACACGCTGACGTGATGAGATTGAAGCGTTTGGCATCTTTGCTCTTGAATCCAACGTCAGCCATTACATGTGGATGTAATTAGGGGAATATCTCTTCAGAATGGATGCATTCAATATTGAGCAGAAATCAGTGCCTTGAATTTCAAGTCTGATGTCCAGGAAACCTGGCAGATGGATTAATGAATGAGAGCGAGGAGCAACTGGGTAGAGGTTGGATTTCTCTCCCATTCTGACACAATAGACAATAGACAATTGACAATAGGTGCAGGAGGAGGCCATTCAGCCCTTCGAGCCAGCACCACCATTCAATGTGATCATGGCTGATCATTCTCAATCAGTACCCCGTTCCTGCCTTCTCCCCATACCCCCTGACTCCGCTATCCTTAAGAGCTCTATCTAGCTCTCTCTTGAATGCATTCAGAGAATTGGCCTCCACTGCCTTTTGAGGGAGAGAATTCCACAGGTTCACAACTCTCTGACTGAAAAAGTTTTTCCTCATCTCAGTTCTAAATGGCCTACCCCTTATTCTTAAACTGTGGCCCCTTGTTCTGGACTCCCCCAACATTGGGAACATGTTTCCTGCCTCTAACGTGTCCAACCCCTTAATAATCTTATACGTTTCGATAAGATCTCCTCTCATCCTTCTAAATTCCAGTGTATACAAGCCTAGTCGCTCCAGTCTTTCAACATATGACAGTCCCGCCATTCCGGGAATTAACCTAGTGAACCTACGCTGCATATCATACGGCGACTGCATTTGGCCCTAATGATCAACCGGAGGAGCCTCAAGTCAAAATGTTTAGTTTACCGTCGTTTAGTTTCGAGATACAGCGCGGAAACAGGCCCTTCGGCCCATTGACCAGCGATTCCCGCACATTAACACTATCCTACACGCACCAGGGACAATTTACACACACACCGAGTCAATTAACCTACACACCTAAGGTATTTATTTCACAAAATGCTGGAGGAACTCAGCAGGTCAGGCAGCATCTCAGGAGAGAAGGAATGGGTGACGTTTCGGGTCGAGACCCTTCTTCAGACTGAATGCTCAATGTCCTGTTGTTCAAAGATCGCAGTGAGGGTGTTGAGAACTAACTCTTCAGTACTCTATATTGTGAAAAGCCAAGTTGAAATTGTATGTCTATGAAAACCTTTGGCTGATGTGAGATGTTGTTATGTTTACTTCTGAAGTGCTTTTGGTTCGTTAGTTCGATCCCAGAAATTAAAAGATACTTCACTCCACTCACTACAAACCTTAGAAATTGATAGTCTAGTCACTCCATAACATCTCAAAGTGACTGATTTGTTAAAATCAAATTCCAGTCATTAAATGTAAAAACAAGGAGCTGCAGGTGCTGGTTTACAAAAAAAAAACGCACCAATTGCTGGAGTAATTCAGCGGGTCTGGCAGCATTCTGGTGAAGGGTCCTGACTCAAAACGCCACCTATCCATGTTCTCCAGAGATGCTGCCTGAACCTCTGAGTTACTCCAGCACTTTGAGTCTTTCCCATCTACATCTATGTGTGCCTCTGCTTGTGGAACCATGTGTACATGCAAGTGTGTGTCTGCAGGTGTGTGCATGTGTGTCTTCTCATGCAGACCACAATCAGTCTGAAGAAGGGTCCCGTTCCTAAATGCCATCTACCCATGTTCTCCAGAGATGCTGCCTGACCCGCTGAGTTACTCCAGTACCTTGTGTCTTATTTTTAACAGTCATCAGGTGTTCTTTTTAGAACATGGCAGCAAACTCTAATGCTCATAACACAGGGTTAAACAGAAAGGGTTTTTCATTAAAATTCCCATTACGTCTGCTAAAGAGTCCTTCTGCCCAAAGCTCACATCGGCCAACAACTCCCATCTACTCTAGTCCCACCTGTCTGCGCCTGGCCCATCTATATACTAAAACTCTCGTTTGTTATCTTGTTTGTGACTGAACTTCAGCCAAAACGGTACACGATAGCGCGACAATTTTAGGCCCACCTTCCTCACCATTGTCACTTTAGTGATAATGCAAGTAATTTTATTGAAATCGGTGTTATATTTTTAAAGTTATTCACATTTTAAAGTTTAAAAGGAGGGGAGGGGGAGGGGAGGAGGGAGGGAGGGGGGAAGGGGAGAGTGGGGGAGAAGGGAGAGGGGAGGGGGGGGGTTGAGGAGAGAGGGGAGGACGGAGGACAGGGTGCTGCACCAATGCAGGAGAGGTTTGGGCCCAAAGGGTCCACTTGGTCTAGTATCCCCCTAAACCTGTCCTATCCTTGTACCTGTCTAAATGTTTCTTAAACGTTGCAATAGTTCCTGCCTCAACTACCTTCCCCAACAGCTCACTCCATACACCTACCACGCTTCCCATGTAAAAGGTTCCTATTAAATCATTCCCCTCTCACCGTAAAACTATGCCCTGTTTTGTGAAACAAAACAGAAACTCTTTTTGGTCACAAGGTCATAAATGGTAGAAGCACAATTAGGCCATTCGGCCCTTCAAGTCTACTCTGGCATTCAATCATGGCTAGTCAATCTCTCCCTCTTAACCCCATTCTCCTGCCTTCTCCCCACAACCTCTGACACCAGCACTAATCAAGAATCTATCTATCTCCGCCTTTAAAATATCCATTGACTTGGCCTCCACAGCCTCCTGTGGCAAAGAATTCCACAGATTCACCACAGATTGGCTTTCAATGGGCAAGCTTAGAAACATAGAAAACAGGTGCAGGAGTAGGCCAATCGGCCCTTCGAGCCAGCACCGCCATTCAACATGATCATGGCTGATCATCCAAAATCAGTACCCCGTTCCTGCTTTCTCCCCATATCCCTTGATTCCATTAGTCCTAAGAGCTATATCTAACTCTCTCTTGAAAACATCCAGTGAATTGGCCACCACTTCCTTCTGCGGCAGAGAATTCCACAGATTCACAACTGTCTGGGTGAAAAAGTTTTTCCCCATCTCAGTCCTAAATGGCCTACCCCTTATTCGTACACTGTGACCCCTGGTTCTGGACTCCCCCAACATCGGGAACATTTTTCCTGCATCTAGCCTGTCCAAAACCCTTAAGAATTTTAGATGTTTCGATAAGATCCCCTCACATCTTTCTAAATTTCAGTGACCTTAAGCCCAGTCGATCCGTTCTTTGTGTTGGTCAGTCATAAAGCTCGAGACATTTAGTGAGCTTTGGAATAGTTGATCCATTATTGAAACAGTGAGCTGATATACACGTGAGCAGCATTGTTAGCTTTAGCAGAACTGACACTGAGCATCTGTTCAGTATAAAGTGATTGGCCAGGGCTCATTCACTGAATAATTAGAGCTATGCTTCTTGATTCTCTTGCTCTCGGTGAAGCTCCAGGTTGTGAGAAAAACAGCAGAAACTGTCATCCTCTATCAGCCATGTGCTTTGATATTGTTCATAGCCACCAGGGCAAGTTTTGCTGCTTATTAGCATACAAGCAAAGAAAGAATATTAAGATCACTGAAGTCATCAGCATCGAAAATCCGCGGATCAAGAAACTGATAATGGCAGGAGTTTAGTTTTAGAGATACTGCGCGGAAACGGGCCCATCGGCCCCGCCGAGTCCGTGCCGAACCAGCGATCACCGCACACTTGCACTGTCCTACACACACTGGAGACAATTCACAATTATACCAAAGCCAATTAAGCTTCGCTGAACACCTGCGCTCGGTCCGCATTATCCAAACTGATCTCCCGGTGGCCGAGCACTTCAACTCCCCCTCCCATTCCCAGTCTGACCTTTCTGTCATGGGCCTCTTCCAGTGCCATAGTGAGGCCCACCAGAAATTTGAGGAACAGCACCCTCATATTTCGCCCGGGCAGTTTGCAGCCCAGTGGTATCAACATCGACTTCTCCAACTTTAGATAGTTCCTCTGTCCCTCCCTTCCCCTCCTCCTTCCCAGATCTCCCTCTATCTTCCTATCTCCACCTATATCCTTCCTTTGTCCCGCCCCCTGACATCAGTCTGAAGAAGGGTCTCGACCCGAAACGTCACCCATTCCTTCTCTCCCGAGATGCTGCCTGACCTGCTGAGTTACTCCAGCATTTTGTGAATAAACCAATTAAACTACAAGTCTGTACGTCCTTGGAGTGTGGGAGGAAACCGGAGCACCCGGAGAAAACCCACGCTGGTCACGGGAGAACTTACAAACTCCGTACGGACAATCGCCCATAGTACAGATCGAGTCTGGGTCTATGCCGCTGTAAGGCAGTAACTCTGCCGCTGCAATACCTTAGTTTCGTAATTTAGTTATCAGTATTAAATCGAGGGGATAAACACAACTTTTGTAGAGTTGTTTTATTATTGCACTCTGAGAAGAAAACAATATACAATGGAAATACAAACTGTTCCTTGTTGAAGGAACATTCATTTCCTCAAAGATTAACTGTTATTTTCTATCCTAATTATGTTTGTTTCATCAACCTATCCCCCCATCAAAATGTTTTGATTCAAGAAAGATCAAACCATTTCCTCTGTTTCTCCCAAGTTCTATTCCGCTGAGGATTTCTACGAGCTTCTGTATTTATTTCAGATTTTCAGAGAATAAGGAAGGATTTATGTAGAATTCGTGTAAATGGATGAGTAATGGCCAACATGGACTCAATGGACTGAATGGCCTGTCCCCATGTTGTATACCAATTTCCGGCCTGAAATGTCACCCTTCCTTGGTCTCCGGAGTTGTGAATTTGTGGAATTCTCTGCCACCGAAGGCAATGGAGGCCAATTCACTGGATGAATTTAAGAGAGAGTTAGATAGAGCTCTGGGAGCTAGTGGAATCAAGGGATATGGGGAGAAGGCAGGCATGGGTTACTGATTGTTGATGATCAGCCATGATCACAATGAATCAGTCTGAAGAAGGGTCTCGACCCGAAACGTCACCCATTCCTTCTCTCCTGAGATGCTGCCTGACCTGCTGAGTTAGTCCAGCATGTTGTGAATAAATACCTTCGATTTGTACCAGCATCTGCAGTTATTTTCTTACAATGAATGGCAGTGCTGGCTCGAAGGGCCAAATGGCCTCCTCCTGCACCTATTTTCTCTGTTTCTATGAAATATTGTGTGTTGAAGCATCGTTAGTCAGGGAGCATCTGTATAGTCATTCCGCAGGCTAGGTAGCACGCAACAATAAAGCTTTCACAATACCTCGGTACACGTGACAATAATTAATAAACTAAACTCAACCAAACTTGTTCCCAGGAATGGCACAGCTTTGAATTAACCGTTGACACCTCTACTTTTTTTTTTTTTTTTTTTTTAAATCAAAAATATTTATTCAAATATTAAAATAATATATACAATACAATAAAACCAAAACAGAACCCACCACCAGAATATTATACAAACAAATATACCAATTGGAACTATTATACAATTATATTACAATCCCCATCCAGGATACATCCAATCCCACACGGTGCCCAGCGGTCCCGGAAACCCTCCAGGGCGCACGTGGACAGCGCGTAGTCCCTCTCCAATACCACCCGGGTGTGGATGTAACCCTGGAAAAGGGGCAGGCAGCTGGCTCGGGCAGAGCCCTCTTCCGCCTGGCGCCGTGAGTCGCGGATGGCCAGCTTGGCCAGGCCCAGGAGCAACCCAACCAGGACATCTTCGGCCCTACCCTCCCCCCTACGCACAGGGTGTCCAAAGATGAGGATGGTGGGTGAAAAATGCAGCCAAAAAGCAAGGAGCAGCCCCTTTAGATATTGGAACTGGGGCTGCAACCTCACACACTCCATGTACACGTGGTACACAGACTCTTCCAACCCGCAAAAGTGGCAGGCGGCTGGCGAGTCTGTGAACCGCATAACATAACATAACAGTATAACAGAACTTTATTGTCATTCGGTATAAATACCGAACGAAATTTCAGCAGTCACAAGACACAGCAAAAAAGAAAAGAACACAGGACACCCGACCCCAACACAAACATCCATCACAGTGACTCCAAACACCCCCTCACTGTGATGGAAGGCAACAAAACTTCCTCTCTCTTCCCCCCCGCGCCCACGGACAGGCAGCTCGACCCCTACCGAGGCAACCGACGCGCACAGCCCCCGCAAGGGGATGGAAGGGCCCCGCGGCCGAGCCGCCCCGGGCACTGAAACGTCCCGCGGCCGAGCCGCGCTGGCGATGTTAAGTCCAGCGGCCAAGCCGCATGAGGAACAGGTTGCAGGGGACTCCTCGGTGCAATACCTTCCACCCCAGGTCCCCGATGGAGAGGGGCAGAATCCCTGCGTAGAGGGACCCCCACCGCGGGGCCCCCTCAGTTGTCACCTCTACTTGCCTGACTTTCAAAATTACACGTCCAATTGGCAGCCTTGGTCATTACCTCTGAGTACATGTGGGAAGGAACTGCAGGTGCTGGTTTATACTGAAGATGGGCACGAAATGCTGGTGTAACTCAGCGGGTCAGGCGGCGGCGGCATCTCTGGAGGAAAACAACGGGTGACGTTTCAGGTCGGAACCCCTTTTCTCCAGAATTGCCGCCTGACCCGCTGAAGTTACACCAGTATTTTGTGTCTGCCTCTGAGTTTGTCCGTTTCCCAATACTGCAATAAACACTGAAAAGCGTAGGAAGGAACTGCAGATGCTGGTTTAAAGTGAAGAAAGACACAAAGTACCTGGAGTACTGTGTGCAGTTTTGTTCTCCAAATTTGAGGAAGGATATTCTTGCCATTGAGGGCGTGCAGCGTAGGTTTACTAGGTTAATTCCTGGAAAGGCGGAACTATCATATGTTGAAAGACTGGAGCGACTAGGCTTGTATACGCTGGAATTTAGAAGGATGAGAGGAGATCTTATCGAAACGTATAAGATTATTAAGGGGTTGGACACGTTAGAGGCAGGAAACATGTTCCCAATGTTGGGGGAGTCCAGAACAAGGGGCCACAGTTTAAGAATAAGGGGTAGGCCATTTAGAACTGAGATGAGGAAAAACTTTTTCAGTCAGAGAGTTGTGAATCTGTGGAATTCTGTGCCTCAGAAGGCAGTGGAGGCCAATTCTCTGAATGCATTCAAGAGAGAGCTGGATAGAGCTCTTAAGGATAGCGGAGTCAGGGGGTATGGGGAGAAGGCAGGAACGGGGT